>NC_138822.1:29941837-30106304 GCF_965178545.1 Coloeus monedula | reverse complement strand
GCAGAGAGATGAGGCCTGGCCTCGGCTGTGTCCAGCTCTGGGCTCCCCAGTGCAGAGCCAGCACTGGCCGTCCTGGCAGGAAGTGCCGCCCCAGGGCCCGCCCCAGCACAGCTGGGTCCCACGGCAGAAGGAGCCGCCTTTGTCACGGCCACCGCCCTCTGCTCTGCAGGAAGGTTCTCAGTGGGGACGAGGCCGTGCTGAGCGCGGACGTGGCTCTGAGCCGCAGCCCCAAGAGGAGCCAGAGGCGCCTTCTCTTCCTGCAAGAGGAGCTGGTGGTCACCAAGCTGCAGTAAGAGTCTGCAAGCCCAGCTGCCTTTGGCCCATGGCTGTCCCTGGGCCCAGCCACAGCCAGCCTGGCCTAAGGCCCAGGCCCTGGCCCCTTGGTGCTGGATGCAGCAGTGTGTGTGCTGATGTTGGCAGGGGGAAAGGAGGGGACACGCCAGGGCTCTGCGCCGGGGGACAGCAGGGAGGCTGCCTGCCGCTCACTGCTTGCCTCTGCTCTCTGCAGCCGGGGCACCACCTTGCGCCCACGGCTCTGCCTGGCCCTGCAGCAGCTGTGGGTGCTGAGCGCCGGCAAGGAGGCAGCGCTGCAGACACAGCAAGAGCAGCAGCAGCAGGAAGGCAGCAATGAGGATGCCACCTCCATCATCCTCATCTGGCCCACTGGCTCATGCGTTGCCACGTTTGGGTGAGTGATGGTGCCATGTGCCTTGGAAGGGCAGGACAGGTTCCCAGCCATGGGAAGCAGGAGAGCTTTGCCAGCCTTGCAGTGGCCTCTGGCCTCTGTGCAGTGCCTGGTTAGGGAGTGGCCTGTGTCCCCTGGTGAGCTTTTGGTTGCCAGAAGGGAAGGGCAACAGGTGCTTCTCTGCAGCTCAGGGGGAGCCAGGGCTTGGGCAGCACCTCTGTCCTGCGCACACCATGGGCCTTTGTCCTGCCCTTGTGTCCCTGGCCACGGGGCAGGGCTGTGCAGGCACGCATCTGCCCAGGGGCTGGGGGCAGTGGGGCCTGACGCTGCTTCTGCTCTCTCTCCACAGCTCCCAGGCACTGAAGGAGCTGTGGGTGGGCACGCTGCAGGGGTAGGCTGCTGCTGCTGCTGCTGCTGCTGCTGGGGGGGTTGGATGCTCCCACAGCAGCTGCACAGGGCAGCGCAGCTCCTCAGCTGGGGAGAGCTGCCCCTGCGGCTGTGGGCAGCTGTCAGGCACAGCTGCCTGACAAAGGAGCACAGGCGGCTTGGGGCTCACGCAGCCCTCTGCCCATCTATTTTGCCACTGCCCAGGACCCAGGGAGCCTGAGTGAGCCGTGTGCCATCCATCAAACCCCTGGAGAAGGAGTTGAGCTGCTGCCGTGCAGTGAGTGTCTCTCTGCTCTGGGCTCTGTGCCTGAGCACTACTCCCCGAGCTGAGCTGCAGAAGCGTCACTGCTCACCTTCTTGCCCTCCTTCTCTCTTGCCCAGTGCAGGACAGTGAGTGCCACGAGGCTGGAGAGGCTGATTGCAGACCTGGAAAAGGTGAGGAGGGCTGCTTTTCATCCCACCCCCTCTGGCTGTGCTGGGCTGCCAGGGCAGTGGGAACAGTGGAGGGAACTTGTGCGGGAGGAATCAAGGCTCCCTGGTGCCATGGGGCAAGCAGAGGCATTGGGGAGCCACCGGCAGCACCGGCACATCCCTGGTGGTGGCACTGGCAGCCTGATGTTGGGCAGGGCAGAGAGGCCAACAGGGCAGAGGCTCCCAGCTCAGCCACGCTCAGGCTGCTGGGGCTGGGCGGCTGCTGGCCAGTGGCCCTTTGTGCAGCGGGGCTGCTCTGCCAGCGCACCTCGGTTCTTGCAGGCTGGTCCCCAGCAAGGGCTGGAGGTGGCCCCGTCTGGCGATGGACGAGAACTTGACCTCTCGCCAGGTGAGTTTGGGAAGCAAAGATGATCTCTTCTTCTGGCCAAGCTGCCCTCACTTGTGCCCCAAGTGTGGCCATGCAGCTGTGGCACCCTGAGGGAGGGCATCCTCTGGACACGGGCAAGGGCACCCGCTGGACCGTGACCACTGGAGGTGGTTGTGCATGGACAGAGAGCCTGCAGTGCTGCCCACAGCTTGGAGAAGGGCAGGGTCAGGCCCGGGGCAGCTTCTCCCAGTGACACACCAGCTCTCAGGAGCCTCCAAGGTGCAGCCACACTTGCAGCTGCCTGCTCACTGCTTGGGGTTCTGCATGGCTCCACATGGTGCTGAAGGCAGGGCAGGGCAGGCTGTGGCAGTGCTGGCCTGGTGGTCTCCACTGATGGCCTTTTGCTCTTCTTTCCTCTGCAGCAGCAGGGACTGGCAGCAGCGGCAGGAGGAGGAGGAGGTGGCTGCCCTGGCCCTTTGCTCTGCGGCGGGGCTCAGCCGGGGCTGCCCGGGCACCAGGGCAGGAGGGCTCTGGCTGCAGCAGGGCGCTCTTCGGGCAGCCCCTGGCAGCCGTCTGCGCGGAGGACGGCACGCTGCCCCGGCCCATCCAGGTGAGGCAGCCGCACAGGGCTGCCCGTCCCTCCCTCTGGATGCTGCGCAGCCAGTGTCTCCACGCATGTCCCCCAGCCATGGCTGTGCCTCAGGCTTCTGCTCCCAGCCCCTTTGCAGCAGGAGGCAGCGAGCCCAGGCTGGGGCAGAGCTCTGGGAACAGGGCAGCTCCTCACACAAGCCCCTGCCCTCCCGCCTCTCCTGCAGGAGCTGCTGGCTGTCCTGCACCAGGAAGGGCCCACAACAGAAGGCATCTTCCGGAAAGCAGAGAGTGCCAAAGCCCGACAGGAGCTGCGGCAGGCCCTGGACCACGGCCTGCACATCGACATGGCAAGCCAGCCGGTGCTGCTGCTGGCCATGGTCCTCAAGGTGAGCCCTCCTGAACTGCAGCTGCAAAGGCTCCTGCTTGGGCCACTGTGCTCCAAGGCTCACCGGCAGCCCTTGGCATTGTAGGACTTCCTGCAAAGCATCCCCAGCAAGCTCCTCGTCACTGACCTCTATGAGGACTGGACAGTTGTGATGCAGATGGCCAGCTGACAAGATCTGTCAGCTCAAAGAGTAAGCATGGGCAGCAGCTTCCAGCTCTGCAGCAGGCACTGCTGGAAGCCTGGCACTCTCCTGAAAGGGGATGCTTTCCAGAAGGGGCTGTGTTTTCGGACAGCTCGCTCTTGCTGGCTGGCAGTCTGATTTTGGGGCAATGCACGGGGAGCATTCCCTTGCGTGGGCTCGGGGGAAATCAGGAGCTGGGCAGCAACGCCCTGCATCCTTCCCGCGGGAGCGCTGGAGCCCTGAGCGCTGTCCGAGAGCGCCTGCGGAGCTGCGCAGCAGCCGCTGGCTGCCCCCTGCCTGGGGCCAGCTCTGGGGGCGGCCGTGGGCAACGTGGGCCTGCTGATGGACGCTGCCTTCCTGTTCCCTCAGGGTGGCCAAGAAGTTGCCCACAGCAAACCTGCTCCTCCTCAGGCAGCTGCTGGCACTGCTGCGACTCATCGGCCAGCACATGTCCAGCAGCAGAATGACCTGCAGCAGCCTGGCCGTCTGCCTGGGGCCAAAGCTGCTGAGCCCACTGCAGGAGGAGCAGCTGGAGCTCGAGGCCATGCTGGCCGAGAAGAAGCAGGTACGGCTGGCTTCAGCAGCCGGCTGCAGCCTTGCTGGCCAAAGGCAACTTGGCTGCCCAGAGGTGCCTGTGCCTGGCGGCCCCCTGTGTCCAGCCAAGGCTGCTGCGGGAGCTGCCTGCAAGAGCTGCCCCTCAGCCAGCGCCTTCCTTCTGTGCAGAGGCAAGGCTCAGACGTGATGGCAGGGGCTGCTTGGCACTCTCTTGGGCCTCTGGGCTGAGAGCAAGGCTTTCCTGTGTGCAGGTGAATGCTCTGGTGGACTTCACGCTGGAGAACTCAGGTGACATCTTTGGGGAACAGGTGGCTGGCCCCAACGAGTCACCAGAAACCCACAGAGCTGTGCACAGGTAGGAGCAGGAACAGAGCCTTGTCCCAGCCTGGGACTCGGGGGCCCAGAAATCTCAGCATCAAGAGGCCAAGCAGTGTAGGGCTTGCCTGTGGGTTTTGGTTTCTTTGTTCTTGTCTTCCAAGTTGTCACTTTGCTGCACGTGCTTTTGCTTTCTAGAGATGCACAGGGAAGAGCAAAGTGGCCCTGCAGGAAGAGAAGACGACAAGCCCCAGGCAGAAAGCAATCCGGATGCATCCCCCTCTCTGCCTGAGACCCGGCAAGGAGATGGAGAAGAGACCACAGTGCTGGAGGTCCAAAGAGCAGAGGTATGGCAGCTGCACAAAGCCTGGCACAATGTGTTCCAGGGAGGCAGGCAGTTTGTCATGGGGCCAAGGAGCTGCTGTGCCTCCTCCTGACAGCACAACTCTGCAGCCTCTGGCCTCCCTTCCTCCCTTCCACCCTTCCCCCCCTCCCTCCCTCCCTCCCTCCCTCCCTCCCTCCCTCCCTCCCTCCCTCCCTCCCTCCCTCCCTCCCTCCCTCCCTCCCTCCCTCCCTCCCTTTCCCACTCTCCCCTCCCTCCCTCCTTATCCCCCCCATCCCTCCATCCCCCCCCCACCTCCAGAATTTCTGCTTCAGGCACCTCCAGCTTTGTCTCCAAACACCCACCAGAGCTCCCCAGAGTCGCTGGCCAAGGCCGAAGCCCTGACGAGCCTTTCTGTGTCAGGAAGGTAAAAGGAGCCCACATAGGTTCCAACAAGAAGGGACTGAGCTCATGCCTCCCGCCTTTGCCTCTCTAATCCAACTTTGTGGCTAAAGGCTTGTAGGCTGCTAGCCCCAGGAAGAGAAAAAGAGAAGGAAAAGACAGCGAGCAGAGGCCTGGCCAGAAGACAGGGAATACCAGCCAGAAAGGAAAAGGAGGAGGACACACCAAAGAAGACTAGAGAAACGCAGGAAGCTCCGGCAGCCCAAGAAGCCCAGGTACGGATATGCCAGGATCTGCTGCCCACCCTCCTTTCCACACTGCCCTGAGTCAGCCCAAGGCACCGGCAAGGGCTGGCAGGGGCTGCTGCTGGGCAGGGCTTGGCAGGAGCTCCATGGCAGCTGTGCAGGGGCTCTGCAGCCCTTGGCTTCCTCCATGCCCACGTGCTGAACCTCTGCAGGAGGACAGCTCTGGGCGAGATGAAGGGGCCGAGGGAGAAGCTGTGAAGATGGGGTAGCTGGAACCCCTCTCCCTCTAGTTCTGCTTCTAGATGTTTATAGTGACACCTATCAAGCTAAGGTTTTCATTCTAGAGGCCGCTCTTTCACATGCTCTGTGTCAATGGATAATTAGGTACGTCTCTTGGTAGCTGTCCAGGCATCTGCTGCTTTGTCACCTCTGTCCCCACTCTGCTGCCTCTGTCCCCATTGCCTTGTCTGCTGTGCCACCTCTGTGCCCTGTGGCCGTGCTGGGGGCTGGGCTGGTGGCCAGGCCCAGCTGAGCAACACTTTCAGCCCCCGGTCTCGGCTGCCCACATCTGAGCGTGGGAAAGAGAAAGAGAGCAGGCAGGAACCACCGGTGGTGAAGCAAAAAACAGGGTGGGAGCTGCAGGCACAAACGGTGGCGTGGGCTTTGGCCGCGGGCCCTGCCCGTGCTGGGGCCGCTGAGCGCGGCTGCCCCGGGCTGCACAGGGGCGGTCCTTGGGCAAGGCAGCTGTGGCGGCAGGGCCCGGGAGCGGTGCCGGCTGTGCCGCGCTGCCGGGGCTGCGGGACGGTCCCGCCGGGGCTGCGCTCGCCACAGCCTGGCCCGCTGGGCCTGCAGCTGGCCCAGCCCTGAGCTGTGGCTGGCGCTGCTCCTTGCCCGGGCCTGGGGATGCCTGGGGAGCTCTCCGTGGGTGCATCGGAGTGCCGAGGGCTCGGTCTTTGTCTGGCCCAGCTGGAGGGAGCCTCCTGTCCCTTTGGTGCAGAGGGAGAAGACCAAGCAGTTGGGTTTGTGGCAGTTGCCTCCTGCCAAGGAATTGCAATGGGACACTTTTCCAGACGGTTGAATGAGTAGGGGAAAGCTAAGTAGACAAGGAATTGGTTGTTGTAAAGCCCCAGTACATGTGGGGATTTCTTCTTTCTCACCCTGCTTGTGAGGATTTGAGCTTTTCTCTTGCCTGACAGAAGTGCAGTTGCTGCTAAGGGAAACGCACCCAAAGACCAATAGTGACCCAGCCTTCCCTTTGCTTCCTTTCTTCTTTCCTCTCTGCTCCACAGCTCCCTTGAGCCAGAACCTTGGTGCTGCCTGACCTGAGGATTCAGAGCTGCCTCTAGACCCTTCCAGCACAAGTCCAGGTTCTCAAGAGTGTGAGGCTTTCCCAGCAACTCCCAGGAAAGTGTTTGCCACCTCCAGACTTCTTGAGGATTCATCAGAGGACACACACAGATTTCTATGCCAGCCTGAGCTCATCATTCCGCTGGTTCCTGTAGACCATCAAAGCCTTTTTGTGGCCCTTCCAGAGAGCAGCAGCTGCACATCTTCAGAGCAGCACACCCAGCCTACAGCCCATCAGGTAGGGAGAGAGTTTCTACTGTTGCTTTTCAGGAAGATCATGAAAAGTGACCACTTGAAGTATTTTCCTGTAATGCTCTGTCATGTGTACATCTCGAGTGTGAATCAGACAGGAATTGTCAAGTGAACTGGGAAGCAGGACCTTGATAACAAAACCAATCTCTGTCTGCTTTTGCTGTCCTTCCTCCAGATTTGGAGGGTGTTCTGGCCATTTTCCAGACAGCCTCTCTGTAGGGATGAAAGGGAAAGGCAAAAAACATTGGTCCACAAGCGGTCAGTGTCAGGTGCACCCCCATCTTCCTTGGAATGAAGCCCAACTAGGATGCTGACAGGATATTGCAGAGTTTGCAGATTGTCTCTCCTGCAAAGAAGGCTATTAGATTTCAGTGAGCTCTGTGTGTCCCCAGAACTGCTGCAGCTGCAGAATACGGCCTCACGCACAAGGTTGCTTTTTACGATACAATCACAGCTGAATTTTAGCATGTGTGTCTGCAGATCTGGGCTCTTCCTGGGTGCATCCACTTTCTGTGGTCTGTTGGGATGAGAAACTCAGAAGCAGCCAAATGCAAAAGCTGCTGGGGAGATAGAAAAGGCTGAGATTACAAAGTCTTTGTGTGTAGATCAGTTTTACAATCCATCCTTTAATATACATACCCATCAATTAGAAGAAACGCTGTTTGAGAGGAAGAAATCACCCTTCCAATCCCCTGGGAAGTTGGAATACATTTCTGGAATTGAGTTTGCTGTGTGCTTCCTGTGATGTTTGCTGCAAGGAAGCAATAGAGCTCTGTGTCACAAAGCCACATTCTGGAGTCTGACCAATGTGTTTGGATTCCTGCAGCCACACCGGACAGTTCAGCCCCCAGTGCTCCACCTGGCAGTGCTGGTTGGGCAGCATGGACGGCCTCCAGCTTGGAATAGTCCTGGGGAAGAGGAATTGCCAGCCCTGGATCTGGACCGTGTTCTTGAGACACTGGAGGAGATGCTGTCACCATCCCTGCCTGAAAGGTCTCCCTTGGCTCAGGTAACTCCATTGGGTGGGAATGAAAGGGGCTGGGCTGAGAGCTGTGAATGTTGTTGCATGGCTGAGAAGCAAAGGCTTCTTGGATTAAGCTTTGAATGGACAAGGAAAGATTTGCTTGGTCAAGCAAGATTCCAAAAGAAGAGGGAATGGAAAGTCTCCCCCCTTAGTGAGGATGAGAGGTTTGAGCCTGTGTTGGCCAGGTTTGGGTGCTTCTTTTGCTGGGAAGAATCCCTGGTGCAGGGGCCTTTGTGGTGATGAAGTGGAAGCTTTGGCAGCTTTTGGACTCTGTTTGAGAAGTCAATCTTTGTAGAGAAATTGCTGAGTGAATGTACATGCACAATCCAAGCAATTAGTGAACTGTCCTTGACTAGAGAAAAAAGAGAGGAGCAATGCTGATGTGGCAACCCGACAGGATGTTGCGGAGGGGGATGCTGACCATAGAAAGAGAAAGACTTATGTTAGTTAGTCGTGTGCATATTAATCTGTAACCAATCGCTTGCTATTAAAGGCCGCGTGAACAGTAGCTGTAATCCAATAGTATGGAGCTTGCTTATGCGTGCTTGGAGAATTAGGGTATAACTATGGGTCTGACAATAGAATAAATGGAGTTCCATCATATCTCTATGAGAAGCGTGGTTCATCCTGGCAGATCTCTGGCTATTAATCTTCTGCACTGTTGAAGGCCTTTGGGGCCCAGACTTCTTTGTTAGGAACAAGGGATGAAAGTGTGTGAGCAGTGGAGCTTTTAAGGGGCAGAAGTGTTGGTTTTGAGGCCCCGTGACTTGTGTGATTGGTGAGCAGGACAATGATGATGCTGGACATGAAAGGGTTAAGGACCCCTTGAAGCCCAGGGGTTTCTTCTGTGTGGAAGAGCAATTCAGTCAGGGACCATGAGTCCTTGTGTTTGACAGATTCCCTCTTTGACTTAGGAATCCCCTTGCTCTTAACTCTTGCCTCTTCCCAGACGTGTCTGGACTTTTCAGTTCCTGTGTTGGCACTGGCCTTTTTGCGTATTGATGTACAACTTTGCCAAAGAATTTCTGTTTTGTTTAATATGCAGACCCACTGCCTGCTGCAGATTTATTAGCCAGGAAGGGCAGAGTCAAGGTGGCGAGTGGGATTTTTTGGGATCCCCAATATCTCATTGCCAAGTGTGATGAACTTCTGTCTTCTGTAAACTCTCACACAGCAGTTTTCAAAAGCACTTTCTTCTTCAAGAGAAGAAAATGTGGCAGGCTCTGAAGTTTTGTACCCCTGAAGTCATTCCAAGAAAACAGTGAGTGATATTTGGGTTTCTTTCTTTCTGGTTTTCTTTCAAGGGGAATATTAATGTTGCCCCTGAGTCTTCAGGAGGGGAGGCTGGGAACAGGGCTGCAGCAGAGGGAGCTTCACCGTGCACCGAGAGCAGCGGGAACAGTTCCCCAGAGCCCGAGGAGCCTGGTAAGGAGAGAGCCCACACTGCTTTAGAGAGCTCTGAGGCGGCTGCTCTGAGCCTGCCTCTGGCAGGAAGGGAGATGAGAAGAGTTGAGTTCTTGTCTGCAGGGTTGGTGCTCCCTGGTGCCTTTAGGTCAAATCCTGCCCTGGCACAGCCTCCCCGAGCCCTGCCCTCCACGCTTCTCCAGAGACACTGACACCGAGTGCTGTGCTGTGGCCAGAGAGCAGTGAATAAACCCAACCTGTGGGAGCTGTGTCACCAACCTGGGTGTCCCAATGTGGTTCATAAGTCAGCTCACAGCACCCTTCAGCTTCAGCCGTTTCAGTGAGGACTGAGGTGTCTCTGTCAGCACAGAGAAAGAGCAAGGCTGGGCTTCTGTGTGGGAGCTGGGCCTGTCTGTGCTTCAAGCTCTCTCTCGTTGGTGCCATTTGCACTGCGGGTGCTGAGACTCTATCGGGATACTTCAAAGCTTTGGAGATTTTGAAAACTTGGAATGCTCCCTGTTCTTTAAAAAGCAACCTTCAAACTCCCAAGTGAGAGTCTGCCTTTGAGGCCATCTTTAACAGTCCCTCAGAAGAAGGACCATTGCTGCCCAAGGGAAGTGTGCACAAGGGCCAATATTGACTCAGTGTTCCCTTTGCTTCCCAGATTCCATCTGATTGACCTCTCCAGGAGGGCTGTCCTGAGTGGGAGGAAGAGACAGAGGGAGAGCCTGCGAGAAGATCGGGCAGGTGCAATCCCTCTGTCTATAGTGATATTGATAGATGTGTATAGTTATATTTATCTATCTCTGTAGTTATATTTCTAGATTTATACAGTTGTATATATATGTCTATATAGATGAATTTAAAGATCTGTATAGAGGTAAGTTTCTATCTATATTTATGTATATTGTTTTATTTATGTATGCATAGTTGTATTTCTAGATCTGCGTAGTTACATTTTTAAATGTGTACAGTTACATTTATATAGATGTAGTTATGTTTATAAATAGTTATATGTGCACAGTTATATATTTATATAGTTATAGGTGTATGGAGCATTAGGTACATAGATTGATATCTGTATAGGTATAGGCAGCTTTTTAACCTCTTTCCTGCTCTGCTTCGTCTCTCACCTCTTGCTTTTGCCCCTGTGCCCCTCTGTCCCCTCTTCCTGTGCTGGCTCCGAGCTGGCGGCCGGGCCGGGCGGAGCAGCAGCTGCAGCCCCGGTGTCCCTGGAGCGGTGGGAGCTGCCGGTGGCCGCAGGCACTGTGCCCTGAGGAGCTGCTGGAGGACGGTGAGCCAGAGGGGGCTGGGGAGAGGTGACACTGAAGGGACGGTGACTTTGAGGTGCTGGTGGGGCTGAGGGGATGGTGGGGGAGCGGAGGGGAATGGTGGGGATTGAAGGGACTGGGAGAGCTGAAGGGAATGGTGGAGCAGAGAGGTGTGGAGGAGCTGCTGGGGATGGTGGGGACTGAGGGGAGAGGGAAGTGGCACAGGCTAAGGGGGGCGTTAGGACAGAGGGAACTGGGAGGACTGAGCGGAGTGGCAGGAACTGAGGGCTCTAGAGGGAGCTGAGGGGAACAGTGGGGCTGAGGGAACTGGGAAAATTGGGGAATGAATGGTTGGACTGAGGGGTAGAAGTCCTGCGAGGGAAGAGGCACAGGCTGAGGGGGGTGGCAGGTCTTAAGGGGACTCGATGGGTCTGAAGGGAGTGAGGGGGCGTGAGAGGACTTTGAGAGTCTGCAGGAACTGGCAGGACTGGGGGTTTGCCGAGGGCATGGCTGAGCTGAGGGGCTGGAGGGGGCCAGCAGGGAGCACAGAGGGGTCTGGGCCTGCGGCTCTGCCAGCCCTTGGAACCAATTCCAGAGCCTCCACTTTTGCCCCAGCTGCCCTGAAGACCTTGAGAAGAGCTGGAGAGTGACGAGAACCAGCAGGGAGAAGCTGAAGGCCGCCAGCAAGAGCAGTGAACGGGGACCTGCTGCTGCCGCCCGAGACGCTGGGTGAGGCCCCAGGGCCGCTGAGGCAGGGTGGGCGTGAGGCTGGCGTGGGCTTTGGCCGCGGGCACTGGCCGGCTGGGCAGGAGCGGGCCCTGCCCGTGCTGGGGCCGCTGAGCGCGGCTGCCCCGGGCGGCACAGGGGCGGTCCTTGGGCAAGGCAGCTGTGGCGGCAGGGCCCGGGAGCGGTGCCGGCTGTGCCGCGCTGCCGGGGCTGCGGGACGGTCCCGCCGGGGCTGCGCTCGCCACAGCCTGGCCCGCTGGGCCTGCTTTTTCTTTCTAAGCCTCCTGGGGAGGCTCTGAGATTTCTCTTCCCTGATGGAAGTGCAGGTGCTGCCAAGGGAAATGTTCTGATCCTGACTCAGTGTTCCCTTTGCTTGCCAGGTGTCCCATCTGCTGTCCCCGTCCAGGAGAGCTGCTCTGCACGGGAGGAAGCGACAGAGGGAGAGGCTTTGAAGATGGGGCGGTGGGAATCCTTCTTCTTGTATTTCTGTTTAAAGATCTATGGACTTGCTCATAAGATAGTGATCATTACATGGATATTTATATGTAGGTTGCTATTTGTATAGGTATATTTGTATATGTATGTTGTTAGATTTATGGATGTATGCTATGTATATATATACATATATGTAATTGTATATATGTGTCTATATCTATCTAAGTATATATGTATGTTGTTATATCTGTGTTAAGTTCTGTTTCCTATGTATACTGTTTCCTAGGTATCTGTTTTTATTGATGTAGTTATAGGCATATGGCTACTTAAATAGGTATAGTGGTATTTGGTTAGGTATATATGTCTATTTTTATATTTTTATATGTATATTGATCTATTTCTAGGTATAACTATATTTACATATGTGTTGAGATGTACAGCTATATATTTGTATTGATTTAGTTGTATGGATATGTAGATTGGTATGGTTGCCTATAGATAGGTTTGTTGTATGTATCTATTTATATATATAGTATGTAATATGTAATATTTAATCTGTATTTATATCTGTATATTGTGGTGGTTATAAATGTCTTTATTTCTATTTAAATATGTGTGAAGTTGTATAGTTGTAGAATGCTGTTTATTGAGTTATTGGCATAGGGCTATTTAGAGAGGGATATTGATATTTTTGTACTGATATATGGGCTGTACGGTTGTAGTAGTATGCAATAAATTAAGTTGTTAACCTTCATTTTATCTTTGTGTATAGTGAGTTGTTGTATAGGTTGGCAATAAATTAATTTTTGTTAATGGAAGTTGGTATTTGTATATTTTTACATTCCATTGTTGTAGAAATCTAATAAATAACTTTTTTTAACTTAAAGTTAGATCTGTATAGTTATATATTGTCAGCGCGGGTGTAGCAATTTGTAATAAATGACATTTGTCAACTGAGATGAGTGTTCTGTGATTTGTGCTCTCCAAAGGAAGGCGCAGATGTAAATGGGATGATGCTGGAGGATTTTGGCCATGAAAATCCCCAGCCATGCCCAGCAGATTCCCCAGCTGCAGCCAGGCTGGGCAAGGGAACGGCACATTTGGGATGGCAGCAGAGCCACACGTTGGCTACAGGCTCGCTGCAGAGGCCTGCTGAGAAAACGGGACTCCCCTGAGCGTAGAACTGCAGCCAGGAGCCACCCGGCGAGGAGAAATCCACCCCCGTCCCACCGGGAGCTCTTTAGGGAGCGCTCCCAGTGCCCCTCTGAAGGTCATCCTGGAGAGCAGCAGCACCCAGGGATCCCGAGCCAGCTGCGCTGCCTTTGGCAGCACTTTGGCAAAGGGTCTGGAGCAAGGGCGAGGGAACAGTGACTGTAACTGCTGCAGGGCAGGGATGAGGGAAGGGCCATTGACCCAAGTGCTGACATGCTCCAAAATCCAGAAGGATGCAGGAGAACTGGGAAGCAGCAAGTTCTCACAAGTGCTGAAATGATGGAAGCCCTTGGAGTGAGATCCCTGAAGGAACTCCCAGGGGAGTTGATGCCATAATAAGTAGGACCAGAAGGCAAAAATATTGTACTGCTAGGAGATGGTCTATAAGCCCCACAGGCAATGGCTTAGGAAAAGATCAAGTATATCTTTGATATACTCTATTTATTATACTAGATCTATTAAAATATGTCCTATATTGTACTATATAGGATAAATTACATAGAGGAGAAGAATTGTCACTTCATATAGATTTGAAATACTCTTCCAACTTGGGAGAGTGAAGATGTACTGCTGTCCAAAGCCTTCTGCCCACACAGCAATCAGCCCATGGCTGTGTCCGTGCACACCCACCCACCGTCCTTGCTCTTCTCGGCATCTCTGGGCTGCTGTTTGCACACAATTAGGGGGAATTCAACTCGACAGACCTACGAGTGGGGTGTCCAGCTTGTCACGAACGCTGATGTGGCAAGGCACAACACAGAGCTCTCAAATCACTTACATTATCACACGTGCTTTCTTTCCTGCTGGGGACTGAGGAACTCTTAAAAGCACCAAAGATACAGAAAAGAGCTGCAAAGAATTGGCATCTTACTACTGCTGGTATCCTCAAGTAGGAAAACCTGTTGGGTTTTTTAAGATTGCAACTTTCCAAAAACTAAGAAAGCTGCTCAGCATCAGTACCCCCATTGTAAATGGTTTTATTGACTTGGCGAAATTGGAACGTTACCTTTGGACTCCATCCTTGGTTAATATCACCTGCCCTGACCTGTAGACTAAAGCACCAGCAGCAGCAGAAGCTACATCAGTCACTTCTCTCAAAAAGCTGTCTAGGATTTGTGAGAAGAAAGGAAAACACGTCGGATGCTCTGGATGAATGACAGGACTGGGAGAAATAGTTCCAAAGCAAAGGGCCGCAGCTTCTCTGGGACGCTCCTCGCACTCCAAGGCAGCCGGGCTGCCCTGGCTGCCCAGGACGCTGCGCAGCACGGGCCCCGCAGAGCTGCGCAGCAGGGAGGCAGCTTTGGGCACCTCAGCCCCTGGGCAGGAGCGGCCTCCTTGCTCTGCACGGCTGCCTGTGGGCAAAGGCAGCGTGCCGGCCTTCTGCTCTTGGCCCCAGCCCGGCCTGGCAGGGCTAATCCCGTTCCCTGTCTGCAACGTGCTAAAGAGGGACTTGGTCGTTTCCAGCCCTCCAGGGCATTCACTTGCACCACAAAACACTGAAGGACTGAGGCCTCAACAACAGGCCCTGAGCCAAAGTTGCCTCTAGATGGCCCTTCCGACCAAATGTTCTATGGGTCTGCTCCTTAACCAGGCATTACCATCAATGGGATCTGTGCATCCCTTCATTGGTGGAACGTGTCTTTACCTTTTGGCATCAAGAAACCGGACAAGGCCACATCTGGCCTCGGCTCCTCCTTGAGGCCTGGCTGGGCTTGGGGAGAAAACCAAGAGGAGAATGAAATCAGGTGTCCCTGCCCTAGAAGTTCTGTCAGATGCTCCTGCAGCACTGTCCAAGCCGGGCTACTCTCACAGCGCCCTTGGAAGCCTCGTGGCCGGCAAAGGTGGAGGCACCGCAGGATGTCCCCGTTCCCCGCCGTGGCTCTGCAGGGCTTTGCTGGGACAGCTTCCCCCAGCCGATGTGTGGATCTGGATGAAGGGAAAAGGATTAGGGTATCTGGTGATGTATCCCTCTTAATCACTAGAGGCAAGCTTTGTTACAATGATGAGCTGCATTGCTTAGCTTGTCCTTTCCTGATTGTTTCCTTGCACTTCTGCATTAGAGTAAATGACAGTGTTCCTTCAGCTGGTGTCTGTGTCTGTGTCTCTGACCCTCTCCACCATCCAAACAAACACACAGCCAGTTCAGCACAAGACCTGCCTCTCTGCCAGCCCGTTTCTTGGAAAACACTCCTGATTGCCATCTCTGCCAATGAAATTCCCACTTTGCAGCTTCCCACTTTGCAGCTTCCACTCCCAGCTCCGGGCTCCTCCGCAAACCAACTGCTTTCAGCAGCGCCAGTCCTGAAATACCAACCTCCTTCCTTAACCTGCCCCCTGGGAGCTCACGCACCAAGAGGCCTTTTGTCCAAGGACACCCACAGAAGAGCTTGAGGATGGAGTGGTCTGAAATGCAGCTCCTTCAGAGTTTAAACCTCCCTTTATCAACTGAACGCACCCCAGCCTGTCCCAAAGGGAAAGCAGGCAGGAAAGAGGAGCTTCTCTCCCACAACAGCAAACCCTGTGCTTCCTTAAGTCGCACTTGGAGAGCAGAGGTGTACTAGTTTGAAAACAAACCAGTGGGAGGCACCAAGTCAGAATAACAATTTAATGGGGAAGTTAAAGAAAAGGAAAGAAAAAAAACCCAAAAGAAAACACTGGTTCAAACTGACAGAGTCAAGATACAACCTGAGTCCCTGTTAGGCAGGGTGGTGGTAGCAGTCTGCTAGAATGGTGGCTGCAGTCCTCTGAAGCGGTGATCCTGTAGAAAAGAGGGTCTGCTCTTCCTCAGAAGGTCCAGTGGTGGCTGTGTAGCTCCTGTCCTCTGGAAATCCTGTGGAAAGGCCTCCTCTCTGGTGTTCAGCCTCAGTTTATATCCACGCTGGGATGCTTGGTTCCTCCCTCTGGGTGGAGCATCTCACAATGGGGTAATGAGTCATGAGGCCAGGTGTTGATTGGGCTCATTAACAGAAGATAGTCCAGAGGGAGTTATCTATGAGTCATGCGGCAGGACAATGATGGGCCATTAACAGCAAGATAGTCTGGGGGGAGGAGGCAAGGAAACACTGCCCCACCTGATTTCAACGGCTGATGGGGATGGTAATAGAATACACTGCAACCCAGGACAAGAGGCCTCAGGCTGTTCCTCACTTTGGGAAGGAACCCAGGCAAATGGCCTGATTTGGGAGGGCAGCAGAGGCAAGTTCCCCAAAAAGAAGGAAAAGATTCTCTGGAAACAAAAGATTATGGCAATAGTTCTGCAGGAAAAAAAAAAAGAGGAATTTCAGAAGGTTCCCAGATGGAAATTCCTCCCCCGACATAACAACCACTAAGTCTCTGTGGTGTGTCAGAAGCTCAGAAATGTTCCTGCAAGGCTTGGATACACATCATTTTTGTCCATCCCCCAGAGCACAAGCAGCTCCCCAACAAGACTTCAAGTGACCAAAGGACAAACCTTCCCCTTTCACCTCTCCACACCAACTCTAAGGAGTCTCTTTCCATTGCAGGATCTACTTTGTGAGTCTACATTGACAAGAATTGGCTGCAGGAGGGGCTTTCCTTTTAATTGAAGGGAATAAGATAAATGTGTCTTTACCGACTGTGTGAATCTGCTTGTAGATAGGGCCAGGAACTTACAGACAAGAAAGTAACAGAACAAACTCTTAGTTCTAGAAAATGTTACTAATCAACATGGACTGTTGCTCAGCCAAGGCCATGTTAAATACCTGAACCTAGAGAAAAAGAACAAAGACTTAATAGAACAATGAGTAAGCTTTTTCTTTCTTTTATATAATAAAAAGAGGGTGCATATTAGAGGGGAGCATAGCGCAGGCGATTTGGGAAATCTGTACCTTCTGAGTACCTCGGCCAGTAGGGAAAAGGAAGAGGGAGATGCAGCTGGGAGCTTAGCATAAAAAGGAGGCTGCATCCCCCAACAATTTGAGAGACCCCAGGGGAAATGACCATGGCCTCTCCCTTTATTCGAATAAAGCTACAGGTCTGCTCTGTCTCCTTTTTGGACATAAACCTCTGGCATCATGGATTAATTTTCCTGACAGATTCTTCAGGATTCAGGTGGTGAGGACAACTCACCAAAGCCATGGGAGGCAGGAGGAGAAAAGTAGAGCTGCACTCCTGCCCTGGGGAACCATCTGTGTATTTGCAGATTTCCTTAGCTCAGGGGCCCACATGCTGTCTTTTGGAGTGTGCCCTTGTCACCTCAGGAGTGCTCCCAGGATGGAGGCCTGGCCTTGTCATTGTGCAGGTGAAAGAACTGGTGCCGAAACAAAAGGCAGAGAGGATTCCTTCCTGGCTTTGGAGCCCCACTAGACAGCACTAAGGGGACCCATTTTACTGGGCAAGCAAGGCAGAACAGTGCCACAGGCCTAAACACAGATGCAAAGTGTCCTTGTGCCCATCACCCCTGATCTAGGAGGGCTGCAGAGAGGACAAACTCTGACTTTTAAACCAAAGGGGAAAAAACTTGTGCAGGGCCTGGCCAGGATGTGATGGCCTCTCCGAGGCAGGCTGATGAGAAGCCCACTGCATAGAGTTGGGGGACTGTCACCCAAGGAGATCTTAAAGGGCAGAGCCATGTTTTGGTTGCACACAGTGCCCTTGGCTCACCTCAGCCAACCCTCAAACTAACGGAAGTTAATTCCAAAGGGAAAAAGAACACTTTAGGCTCAGTGATGACAATAGCCAGAGGCAAGACGGGATGGTGACACAGCATGGCCCACGTGGTGATGGGTCCTGGGCTCTCTTGAGTTGTCACAGGGTTCCTCTGGCCCTTGTACCCCACTCTGGAGGGACAGCAACTCCAGCTCCTTCCCGAGGCTGTGGGGAGGAGCACAAAGGCACTGGCTTCCAGAAACACAGAGACTTGGGAAGTGGAGAGGGACCTGGCACTGTGAGCAAGTGCCCATGGGAGTGGATGGGGCTGGAGCAAAAAATTCCTTTCTGCTTCTCCCTGAAGCAGGGACACAACCCACAGGGATGGGAGATTCTCACCCAGAGCTGGCCACCAGCACCCAGGTTCTCCAAACCCCAGCACTGCCCAGGGAAAGGCAGTGACAGGAGGAGGCATCATCCAGCCACAGGTGGTCCATGCTGACTGGTCCCACCACTCTGCTCCTCAGAGAAAACCTTGGCAAGGTGTTGGGAGCAGGGATGAGACACAGGGCTATGGACACATGACGCAGGTGGCTGAGGGAGAGCAACATGGAATGCAGAAGTTGAAAACAAGAAAAAATATTTTCTTCTTTCTTCTGACAATGTGCGCTGGCAGGGACACTGTGACATCACCCGCTGATGAAGGATGACATCAGTCAGAGGCACTGGATTGTGACATCTTGTCCCTCCCTGCTTGTCTTCAGACACAGGCAGAGCCGGCACCAGTCTGGTTCTGGCCTGATCTCCTACTGAGCGTGACTGCAAGGTGTGGAGGATTGAGCCAGATTCTCTGGTGCTGAGTGGTGCCTGTTCTTGGCACGTCCCAGTGCCAGTCCCAGAGCAACCAGCAGTGTTTCCCCAGCCCTGCCTGCTTGGGGCAGCCAGGCACTGTGGGTGCTTGCAGCACTGAGGGTGAGCTGTGCAGGAAAACATCCCCCCGCGGTGGCCATGGGGCTCAGGGGGCTGGGAGGGTGTCCTTCTCCAGCGGCCTGGCCATTTCTTTCTCCCCTCTCCTGCAGTGTGTGACACCAGTGAATGAGAGCAGCTCCTGAGCCTCAGCTCTCCCCATGTGCTGCAGAGGTCAAATATGGCCACAGAGATAGGTGGCAACTGTGCCATCTGCCAGGACACCTGGCATGACGTGGCTTCTGCTCTGCCTTGTGGCCACCATTTCTGCCGGGGCTGCATCCTGCGGTGGGCACAGACAAATCCATCATGCCCACTCTGCAGAGGAGCAATAGAGACTGTCAGGTTTTCTGATGATGCAGGTGGCTATCTGGAGACAATCATCACAGCCTCTGAGCAGCTGCCAGCGGCCACCAGCCAGGCAGGGAGAGCTCCCGGTGGCCGGGACGAGAACAGCGCCCATCGCCCTGTGCCGGCCCATCCCTCTTTTCCTCAAGAGACACCAGCCCGAGATGTGGGCGGTGTCCTGCCCGAGGTCTGGGCACAACTTTTCCGTCGACAAAGGAATCTGCTGGAGCCTGTGAGGACTTGGCTACGGCAAAGGACAAAGACCATGTACGGGGAGCAGTGGTGGCTGGCAGAGAGCTGCATCCTGTACACACTCAGGGTGCATGGGCCAGACCAGGAGATGATGATCCAGAGTTTGCAGGGAGTCCTGGAGGAACACACAGTGCCTCTGGTCCAGGGCACCATCGACATCATAGTGAGCCACTGCAGCGAGCGGGCCCAGAGGGTGCTGCGCTCTCACGCTGCTGCGGATGAGGATGACAGCCCAGCAGCCAGCAGCAGCTCCAGCAGCTCCAGCTCCAGCTCCTTCCGCCCCAACAACCTGAGCTCCAGCTCCTCCAGCTCTCAGATGGGGACTCCAGCCGGGAGCCCCGCAGTCTCCGTGGAGGACGAGGAAGCTGCCACAAGAGAGGCTGCCAGGCCCAGGGATCACAGCCACCCCCCAATTGTGGCCATGTCTGCAGGGAGAGACCGGCCCCAGGAGGAGCCAGAGCAGGAGGTGGTGATGTTGGCAGGTCCCTCTGTCCAGAGCAGCGGGCCCAGACCTTCTGGTCCCCGGCGTCCCCCAAAGAGAAGGGTCCTTGATCCCTAGGACTCTCCCTGCACCTGCGAGAGGCCCCCCCGCCAGCAGCACTAGCAAGGCTCTTGCAACCCTTTATTTAAGAAAAATGAAATAAATGGTTATTTCCCTCACACAATCTCTGGACTCTGCTTCCTCGGCCTTCTGGTGCCTTTGCCCTTCCCCTTGTGCCCCACCATGGCTGGCACCCATGTCCTGTGGGGCACAGCCATAGGCCCGGGGCCCAGGGCCACCTGGGCAGCACCTTTTTTCCCACAGGAGAGCTGCTGCTGCCGAGCACCTGCAGGGCGGCAGATGACAAAGGCAGAGTGGGCAGTAGGGGTAGCTGGTCTCAACACAGAATAGTTTACGAATGCTCCACTCTGGATCTCTTTGCATGGCCTCTTGCCCCTCGAGAAAGTCAATAGCACTGCCCAATTTGGGATCAGCAGCAGCGTTGGAGCTGGGCATTCAACTGCAGCATCCCAATCTTTGAAGAAACCTAACCTTCTCCCCCAGCCAAGCTTCCAGCTGTTGCTCACTCAATCAATTCCCATGAACTGTCCCACAGTAATGCAGAAGGCCCATAAGGCCCTGCTGGGAACCTGGCTGCACTGATTCAGACACATTTTTATTTATTCCCACAGTTCTGTAGCTTGAACAATATGAAGGGGCTTTTGCTTGGTCAGCAATGAAGTGTCAGACTGCACCTTGCAGGCACAGTGCCCTTCCCAGTTTTCAGGATTCAGGTGGTGAGGACAACTCACCAAAGCCATGGGAGGCAGGAGGAGAAAAGTAGAGCTGCACTCCTGCCCTGGGGAACCATCTGTGTATTTGCAGATTTCCTTAGCTCAGGGGCCCACATGCTGTCTTTTGGAGTGTGCCCTTGTCACCTCAGGAGTGCTCCCAGGATGGAGGCCTGGCCTTGTCATTGTGCAGGTGAAAGAACTGGTGCCGAAACAAAAGGCAGAGAGGATTCCTTCCTGGCTTTGGAGCCCCACTAGACAGCACTAAGGGGACCCATTTTACTGGGCAAGCAAGGCAGAACAGTGCCACAGGCCTAAACACAGATGCAAAGTGTCCTTGTGCCCATCACCCCTGATCTAGGAGGGCTGCAGAGAGGACAAACTCTGACTTTTAAACCAAAGGGGAAAAAACTTGTGCAGGGCCTGGCCTGAAAGGCCTGGGTGTGATGGCATCTCACTGTCCCCAGGGAACCATGGCAAGGTGTCAGGAGCAGGGATTAGAGACGGGGCCAAGGACGTGTGATGCAGGTGGCTGAGGGAGAGCAACACGGAAATGTAGAAATTGAAACTAGGAAACAGTATTTCCTTTTTTCTCCTGACAACATGTATCTCCTGGGATGGAAGGCCTGCTGTGTCATCACAGGGTGGAGGAACCTGAAGTGCAGATGGTGACATCACCGAGAGCTGGATTGTGACCTCACATCCCTCACTGCTTCTTTTGGGGTTCCAAGGAGGTGGAATGCCTTTTGTGCTGTCACTGGGGGTGGAGGCTGGTGTCAGAGAGCAGTGGACTGTGACGTCACAGGGGGATGGATTGTGACATTGTGTCCCTCCCTGCTTACATTCAGACATTGGCAGGGCCACTCTGGCTCCAGGCTGAACTCCTACCAAGCGAGACTGCAAGGCTGAGAGAATCAAGCCAGGCGTCTCTGGTGCTGGGTGCGGCCTGTTCTTGGCAGATCTCGGTGCCAGTCCCGGAGCCGTCACTCCTGTTTCCCAGCCCTGCCTGGCTGGGGCAGCCGGGCAACGTGGGCAGTGCAGAGCCCAGACATGGCCACGGAGACAGATGGCAACTGCCCCATCTGCCAGGACTCTCGGAAGGATGTGACTTCTGCTCTGCCCTGCTGCCACTGCTTCTGCCTGGGCTTCATCCTGCGGTGGGCACACAGAAATCCCTCGTGCCCACTCTGCAGGACACTGATGGAGACTGTCAGTCTTTCTGACCACACAGACGAGTATCTGGCAGCCCCCGAGCAGCTGCCAGTGGCCACCAGCCAGGCAGGGAGAGTTCCCAGCCGCCTGGATGAGAACAGCCCCCATGGCCCTGTGGTGCCCCGTCCAGCTCCTCCACAGGTGTAAGAGATGGTCCGAAAATCCCTCATCTGCCTCACGATCATCGCCGAAGACAGAGACTGAACACAGCAGTCCTGGCCTGGCTGAGGTGGGATGTCTGCCAAGTGTTGCCTGCAGGTGTGCCCACTGGGAACTGGTACGCATTCCTGAGGAAAATTAGTGCAGGTCGCAATGGACTGCGCCATTCTTGCTGCCCAGGCGGAAGGACTGCGCCGAAGCGGAAAGGAATGACCTGTCCTGTACACCTCTCCGGTACACCTGTCTTGTACGTCTGTCCTGTACCTGCTTCCCAAAGCAACGGACCCCATAACAATGGCTGTAGATTTCCCAACCTCTTGGCCAGTTGCCCCTCGCTTCTGAAAAGGACTATAAAGGGACCTTCTAAAATAACCAAGTAGGAGATCTCCCCACGGAAAGAAGACGAATCTATTGGCGGAAGACCACGAGGACTTCGTCTTATCCGTTGGTAGCTATTGCCCCTCTTTTTCCCCTCTCTACTTTGTTTTTTCTCTCTCTCTCTCTCTCTCTTACTCTCTTCTATTGCATTACTGTGTTGTGGGCACTTAATAAAGGTGCACTGTTTTGATTAAAACTGAAATCTCTTGTGTCCTTTTACACTCTGAGATCGATAAACGAACCATCACGGCCCCCGCTTACATTAGCGGATTGTGACAACAGGGGACACTGTCCCCAGCTGAGCAGGGCCTCTCGGGGCTGGAGCTCCTGGGTGGCCTCCTGCCCGAGGTGTGGGCCGGACTTTTCCGTGGACAACCGCAGCTGCTGGAGCCCGTGCGACCCTGGCTGCGCCAGAGGCTGGAGGGGATATTCCGGCACTGGTGGTGGCTGGTTGAGGCTGCAGAGAGCTCCATCCTGCACGACCTGTGCGTCAACGGGCTGATTGCTGAGGTGTTGGTCCGTGTGCTGCAGCCTGTCCTCGAGCAACACACGGCACCACTGGTGCATGGCATCATCAGCATCATTGTGGGCCAGTGCAGCGAGGAGGCCCAGAGGCTGCTGCGCTCCGGTGCCATCAGGGACGGGAACAACAGCCCTGTGGCCAGTGCCAGTGCCAGCTCCAGCTCCAGCAGTTCCAGCTCCAGCTCCAGCTCCAGCAGCTCCCAGACCAGCAGCTCCTGGATGGGAGCTCCTGCCAGTGGTCCCAAAGGCTCTGACATGGAGGAGGAAGCCGGCATATTGGAGGCTGCCTTCCCCGGGGGTCCCAGACACCCCCCACCTGCACCTGTCCCCATGGAGTGGGACAGGCCCCAGAAGGAGCCAGTGCAGGAGGTGGTGACAGCGGCGGATCTCTCTGCCCAGGGCAGCAGCTTCGGCTCCTGCACCCCTGTCCTGGGCTGGGACCGATTGCCATGGGGACCCTTGCACCCCATTAAGAGAAGGGCCCCCAGCCCTGCCAGAGACCAATGCACCAACAGCTCTAGAATGGCTCTCACAAGTCTTTACTGAAGGAAAAGGAAATAAATTGTTCTTTCCCTCACACAGGCTCTGGGCGGTGCTTTCTCCCTGCAGGGCAGCAGATGCCAAAGGCAGAGTGGGCAGCAGAGGCAGCTGGTCTCCACACAGGACCATGCCCTCAGCCTGCCTCCAGTGCTCCTCTCTGCCCATCTTCAGCTCTGCTCTGGTTTCTCTGTGCTGCATGATGCCAAACAGGGCAACCTGCAGAGAGTAAATTCTCTGACAAGGTCTGTGCTAACTTGATCCTGAATCATAGTTCTATTTCTATGTCCCAATCAAATAAAATTGTTTCAGCAACAATTCATTGCTATAGATAATATTATTGAAGAAGAAAGTAATGGCTTTTGCTCCAGCCACTATTACATCTTGGAAAAACATTTTATAAAGCAATACTCTTCATTTTTTAATAGTACAAATGCCCAGTTTGAGGGAATTTGCTGAGATTGTATGTCAAGTACATACACTACCCCAGGAGAGTAGAGTAAAAATGACTTGTTGCAAAAAGAAATTAATACAGTAGTGCTGAATGGGAGCTATAAATCTAATGGGGATCCAGAGGTTTGACAACAGAGGGATCTATTTTGTTGTTCAGTTTAAAAGTCTGCAAATTTTAGAAGCTGTATCACCTTGTAATAGGAGATAAGAACATCACCTTCTCAGGATGGAGGAAAAGTAGTTTTAAAAATATTATTCTTTTATAATATTTTAGAATAAAAGGCAAGAAGAGAAGAAACTATTTCAATTTTTTTTAAAGAAATATATTTTAAAATAATAGGCAAAGAGAAGCAACTATTTTAACTCTGTAAAGAAAATTCCACCAGCAGGATGGAGAATGGACAACTTAATTGTCAAATATTGCCAGTTTTCTTTTGTTTGTTCAAGAAAATGGAAACAGAGTTATTTCTCAGACACTATTTTCTTTTCAGAATCAACTCTGCTGTGTTTCTCAAAGGGCTAGGAGGGTGTACTCTCTACTTTTGAGGTACAAAGAGACTGGCATTCCACCTGATAGAGAGATTGCAGCACTGTCTGTAGTGGGTTGTTTTTTGGGATGTCCCTTTCTAAGGTGTTCTGTGGAGTTTGGTGTTGGTGTGATCATCCCAACCCATCAGAACAGGGTGTGATGTTTGTTGCAAGTTCTTGTCAGGCTTAATAAAGACACCAGAGAGGTGTCAGAGAGCTCTCGTGCTTAATTGCCTTAGCTGTTTTAGCTCCTGCAACCAGCCCACTCTTTGGACGCAAAAATTTTGCTCAACAAGCTCTTAAATCTTATGATACACTTCTCAAACGTGCTGGCTAATGAGCTCTGAGTTTTTACAGTACACTTGATAAGTTCCCAGCTCCTACAACAAACTTCTCAAAGGTGCTGGCCCATGAGCCACAACACACGGCCACAAGCTTCCCACTCCCATGGCAAACTTCAGGACCAAGTGTGGAGCAGAACAGGACAGCCATGCTGTGCCCATGCAGAGTGAGGGAGGAGAGAAATAAAGGCAGAGAAGAGAGTGACAGAACAGATAATATCACCAGTTCCTAGATCCCATATTCATCCTGTTCTGTGGATGGTCTGGAGCTGGAGTAAACAGTGGGAGTGAAAGAGAAAGAGAGGGGAAAGACAGTGCACGGTCCTGATCTGCTCCCTTTTACAGCTAACCTGCTGCAGCCTCTTATGTAAAGTGGATTTTTTGTGCTGTTTTATCATGCATGCACAGCCAGCCCTGATTCTGCAAGGGGCAGCCCTTCTTCCTGCCTGAGGTGGTATGTCTGGGTGGAAGTCCATGGCTGCACACAGCTAAGTCAGGTTTAGGCAAGCATGGCCTGGGCCAGTTAGAGAACAATTGCCTCCACCAGTCACAAGATGCCCTTCACCATCCCCTCTCCAAGTCATGGTGGTGCAGGTCCCAGTGGGGCTGAGGTGTAATATGGAGTGAAAGGCTAAAACAAAATACATTTCTTCCACTGGGGCTGCTTCAGCACAGCCTTGGAAAAGGAGAGAATATCCTACTGGCACAGGAGAGAGGTTTGTGACCTTCAGCACACCACAAAAGCAGCAGCTTGAAAAAGGTATTTTCACCCATTTCCACTGCCAAAGGCAACTAATATGGGTCCTTGCTCTTCAACTATGGTTCCACATTAGAAATCCTCCAAAAAACTGAAAGAAGGGGAATCTTGCTTAGTGGTAATTTTGAGTTGTTGGGTTTTTTTTGGTTTTTTTTTCCAAGTTAGACTATGTCACAAACCTGGTTTATGGTGACACACAAGTAATCTGCTTAATCTGACCTCCCATGTCCATAATATGCAAGTTTTAAACTGGGCAAAGAAAATAATCTATAAAGAAAATTAATTAAAAAGACTTTGTAAAAAAATAATGTGTGAAGTTGAAGAAAGAAGACTGTCTTTTGACTGTACAGGTGTCATACAGGGCTCTTCTGACTGAATGAGTATAGCATCATCTGGTTTCCACTGAAGTATTGTAGATGCTGAATGAGCTGGCAGAGAAGAAGTCAAGGCCGACCCTTTAATGCCAAAACCCCGTCTTTCTATAGCGTGATTCGCAATAGGGAAATGACATGGTTGGCCTATTGATTAACCTCCCACCAAAATGATTGGTTGAGAGAAATAGTTCCCATACTCCAAATATTATTCTCACAACATCCTGCACCTGCAAATAGTTTACAAAATAACAAACCGTCTCTCAGCTAGTTTGCATGAGAATGGAGACTTTCACAGGAGGCTGTAAAAGGTGGAAAATTCCTCTGCTAGCTCTTCCAGCATCTACAAAGTATCTGTTGAGAATGCAGAATTCATATTCTGCAAGCTTTGCTTCAAACTTGCTATTTCTGAAGCTGCTCATGCCAGTGCGAACAATCAATTAGGTATTTTTGGAAAGTGAAAGACCTGTAATCTCCTGGATGAGCATCAATCTGAAATCCAGTTAGAATCTACATAACTGACATGGTTAGTCCTGGGGTAGGTGCCACATCAACCGTGAATGTTTTGCCTCAGAAGTCTTGAGAAGTTACAACTGAAAAGGTAATTTTACAAAAGGTTGCTTTAAGGAATGAACGGAAATTATTGATGATTTTAGGTTTGGTCTAGTTCAGACTTTCAACATTTCAATTCATATTCAACCATTTATATACACAACTTTGTTTCAGCAGCATGTGAAAACTGGTTTGTTATTTCTTATTTTCACTGAGGATTGCTTATTTTTAGCAAGGGGAGAAACTATTCTTCATCAGAGATTTTTTCAAAGAGATTTAATAGTGTCTGTGTATCTTTCTTTTGAAGACCTCCAGCTCCCCTTAAACTCTTTTGATTTCTGTTTTGCATCATGGCCAGAGGAGGCTTTCAAAAAAGGTGTATGTAAGTAGTCAGCTGAAGGGGGTTCCTTACAACCAGCTATCCTCATTTGGATTTCAATATTCCATCTGTTGCTCATAGCTGTCTCTACATTATGATGCACAGAACTTGAGAACTTATTCTCATGTTTGCCCTAAAAAACCAAGCCCTGTGGCCTCGTCCCCAAAACCTCTTTTATCACAAAGTGACAGGATCCCATTTATTTCCGACTCTTTCAATTCACTTGTTCCATTAGGATTGTCATAATTATGCTTTGGAAGATTTAGGTAAATCCAATCAAGCACCTGCAGGACCATGCTAAGAGATTATCCAGCATATCCAGTGTTGCCATAATTTGCTGAGTGAACTACTGAAAAGATGAATCCTACATTGAACACTGAAGGAAGTACCACACTGGCAGGGTGAAGTACTTCCTTTCAGCTGGCAATAAACTGGTGGTGTTTGATAGACATTACCTTGAAAGAAGGCCGACCTTCAGCTTGATGAAGCCTGTGGGTATGTAATCCTTTGCCCAGGATTATTTTCTGGAAATATCTGTGGGAGCTTCCAGAACTCTTTGAAAGTTAAGCAGACACTTTGAAGTAGGAAAAGATCTGGCGTTCCAAAGCATAACTGGAACGAGATGTGCTGATTTTTGCACCAGTTTAAGGATGAACGTCTGGGTTTCATTTGCAAGCTTTTTACTCTGCACAGTCTTAGGGATAGGAGAGTATCGTCTCTGACTCCTTATGGTCATCTTTTACTTTTTCCTTGCAATATTTGCTGGTAACACACAGTTCAAAACCACTGCCTGAATAAATGAATATTTGTAGCAAGGTCAGAATACTTGCTCTGTTCAGTTTCTTTTCCTTTTTATTTTTTTTCCCCCAAATAAAGCAGTTAAAAATTCCTATGAAGGATGTTACAGCTGTTAACAATGAAAGGGGAAAATACAACCTAGGAACTACAGCCATAGCTGTCCAACAGATCTGAAATCTCCACAAAGAAAATAAACTTTGAAAGGTTCCTCCCTTTTCAACTGGGCTGGGTAATACATGCAGAGAATTCAAGCAGTGGATCACCACCAACTGAAGGTTTACTGTATTTTATGGGTATTTCCTCATCTGCACGGTCTTTCTAGACTCTTTGTGTCAAACTTTGGCTTCAGAGCATACCCTCGTGAGCGCTGCTACTGCATAATTGCTTTCCCAAGCATTAAGTACAAAATTTATACTTAATTGTATGTACTTTATTAGTTTGGAAGTGCCCCAATATGGGCAGCAGCAGTTCTGAGGCAATGAAAATGTAACTGATGCTAGTTGCCTTTGATTTTATTTGTGTACTGATTAATCTGTGTACACAAAGATGCTCTGTATTTTCAGCAGTGCCCATCGCTTGAAATTAAAAAAGAGCCGTTCACTCTTCTGTGTTCTCCTTAGAGCAACATCTGATACTGTGGATTTTCACATGCTGGGGTTTTTATTAGTTTGACACAGATGGACTAATGTACATTGATAGCAGGTTCTCTGTGTGATAGATGTTTTTCTATTTTTAACAAAGAATCTGGTTTATAGAATTTTTGCATAGCTATGGTATCTCTGTTATTGGGACTTAAGCATTATTGCTTATATTATTAAAGCTTGATTTTGATCCTTTGTACCTCTCAGGAGCTTTATTGATATTTTTTAGTGGATACTGGACAGATTACTAAGACATGGTACAAAAAAGTATTATTTGTGAAAACTGATTCTAGATGTAGGTCCTGGAGATTCCATTAATATTCCTCCCTTAGAGACAGCATATAGACCATAAACTATTTTTAGTCAAAACCAGAATACTTACATGGTACTCAGATATTACTTTTTTTATGAGGTTTTACAGCCAAACTATATGGTTGCAATAATATTCTCTAGCTGCCTGGGTAGGTTTCTAAGTCATGATGTCAGATGTTATAACTATTTCTCATAAATCTGAGTATTCAATATAGACCCAGTTTCGAACAGAAGCTGTGTGAGTTATTGTCTGAGAATATTTTGGAAAACTCTGAAGAGCCTCTATGTCTTTTCTTCTGTTTTCTGTCTGAGAGAGCTCAAACACTCATATGTTTTGCCCCCTGAAGAGCCTTTATTGCGTAACATCCTGACAAGACACCCTTTTCTGGAGCAGAATTTTTCCCTTGGGAGTGCCCGCATTAAAACCTGCATTGCAGAACCTGCTTTAGTTTATAAATGTGAAAACCTTCCTAGCAGACTGTTTTCTTCTGTCAGCTCTGAAAATTCCTCCTCTGTCATGCAAAAAGTCTGGTGCTTTCCCTTGCACTGGGATGGGAAGGCTAGCAGGTGCTTTTTCAATGATTTGTTTCAAGCAGCAGTTCTGTTTACAGAGTGCTGTTCTTTTACTGTCTCTCCCAGATGTGCTGCTCAAAACAAAGTAAGGTATACATGATACCAAATACCTTTCTTTGCATTTGTCACATTACCAGGCTGGCTGTACAACAGCTGGGTTTGATCACAATTCGTAGAGGAAAAGATCATCTTCTTCAGACCAGTGGTGTGTCTTGGGACAGCCCCTCCATACTTGATCCCTAAGCACTGCCTAAAAATATACATCAGAATGTGCTTTTGTCACATTTACTCCTTCTGCATCTGCCTGCTAACACCAGGCCTTTGCAGAAGGACCTTTAGTTGTTCTGTATGTTCTGTACTGACTGATAAGCCAAAGTCCTTCTTCTGTCAAGTTCATTTGTTGGACCTGTACTTCCTTCTGAGAGCTGGTAAGGCTCATCCACATCTTGTGTGTTCTGATTTCTGTACTCTGGTGCCAGCACCCAAACCTGCCTGGACATCTAGCACTTTCAAAGTGGTTGCTGTAAGCTCTTCCTTTACCACGAGATTGACAACTAACTTACCCAGACAGCTTAATAAAAACACCCAAGTTTCCTTTTTCTGCCAGAGTGACAAATTACATTCCTTCCCCTTCCACCTCCAGATTATGATGGATGTGCTACTTGGACAAATCTTTTGTCAGATAGTTCCATGTGACTCAATCAGTGCAGTTAATCTTGTTTTGAGTTCAGTCACCCTTGGAAACTCCAGACGAGAAAAGATGGTTTCAAATGACTGGAAACTGGTGGTGGTTTGCCACAGAACAAACAAACAGACATTCCTGCCTATTCTATCTGGATAATCAGTCTCTCCTTTTGATTTTTCCTTTAGTCCTCCTCACTTTAGTGGATGACCTGAAATGACATTGCATTATTACCTCGATTTTCCAAAGCTGTGCTCAGTGTATCTCTTTTGTTCGACCCATTTCAGAGACAGACCATGGGCTTCTTCACAGCTTAACTCCATATCTTGAGTAATTTCCTCTGCAAAGCTAAAATTTAATAGTATAGAGGTGTATACATGCAAAGGTAGAGCCTTTCTTCTATATTTTATTACTGTCTTCTCATTTATTCAATGCTATTATCCTGCTAATACTCACTGAAGGGTGTTTACCTACATCTGTAGCAAAAGCTAAGATCTGCAGTGTCTTCTATGACTTTATCTTCCCTACAAGGATTTTAAAGCAAAATGCCCTACCTATTTCTATGATGACATATGAGGTAACAAAACCCAAATTTTACCTTAAAGAAATTAGGAGTTTTAGAAGCAGAATAAAACATATTTAATCTTTTCTAATAAAATATCAGGAAAGGGGTTTAAAAGTTCTGCTGCATTTCTGCTGCTGGGCTGAGAAGTGTCCTATAGCTGTGGAGTTCTGCAAGTGTAGTGGGATTTTTTCTTCCCAGTGTTTGGGAACAGTTCAAGAAATCAACTGGAAGCTGCAGTTTCATGATGATTTCAAGGTGTTATACTTTGTAGCCCTTGCATAGTCATAAATCCACTTGGTGCTTAAGGTTGAGTGTGTATATACACGTGCATATGTATATATGTGTACACACATATATATATATAGATGTTTACAAATTTCATTAAGGATCCTTTAAATATCTGCTGTAGATATTTTTCATGTGGATTCCAGCTTCTGAAATTCAGATCTGCTGCATAGGAAATGAACTTCAGAACTAAAAAAAAAAATAAAAGGAAGAAATATACATCCTGAAACTGCCAAGACTGTACTCTAACACCTTTCATTTTTGGGCCAGGACAGGAATTATCCGTCATTCAGGATTCTGAAATTACTCTTGCTGGGCCTTTGATACCTCTTAGGTCAGTCTCATGAGTTCCTTTGCTGTCTGTCACCTTCATAACTAACAGAATAAATACGAGATGGCTCTTCAGGAAAGAGGAGTGAAGATTAATAGAAAGCCATGTAGTTTTTTGAAGATGCTGGGTTTTTATCCCTTAGGTTCTTCTTTTATATGGCAAGAGCAATAGAACCTTTACAAAACTACAACTCAGTTTTCCCAATAAATATACAAAGCAGTAAAAGGACTTGTGCACTTCATTGTTTTTTTCAGCCTAGTGGAATGGCTGATTATTACACAGAAGAAAATTCCTCTGGCAGCTTTCATTTTCATCCTGAAAGTTTCCCATATGATAAAAGAAATCCAGACTTCTGATAGCAATTTATTTACATACATATCAATATCTCCTAGGACTTGATTTAATAAATTAGATCCTCTGGGCTACTAATTCAATGTCAGTAGCTTGCAGTTCCTGTGCATTAAAACAGGAATTTCTTCCATTATTCTCTAGATATTCAAGTCACTTAATATCTCAATGTGTTTATAATTAGTAATTCTGGGTTAGTTTCAGATTCTTTTTAGAGTAACAAGACTTTTAAAGTGTTTAACTCTACTAATTTCCTAATTACCGAGTCCTTGTTGCATTTCTGAGTTAACATCTGAGTAATATCAAGTCTGTATTTCCAGGGGATTTATAGGGTTAAAACATGTAGCAGAGTCTTGTTCTTGCTTGGGAATACATCCCTGGATCAGTCCAGTGTAGGGCCTGGGCATAAGAATGATTTTTATTAGGCTATGCCATGCATGACATAGTTGCTATAAAGATAGCTGATATATCACAGGAGGCTGAGAAATATGTGAATAAATGGTTGTGGAGGTGCAGTGATAATGCCAACAAAAAATAGTAATATAATGTAATCAAATATTCTGTATTGTAGTAAGATCGTCAAACAATTTTTTTTAAAAATTCAGAGTATCAATGTTTTATTGGTACTAGTTTGAAATACAGAGACAAAAAATGCCTTGGGATGGATGAACCGAATTTCTGAAGAACTTAGAGTGCATGAAAGTCTGAAGACTACCAGAGCATTATTATGGGGTGGGAAGCTGAGTTGTGTGCACGCGCATCGTGTTTGATCATTTCCGCGTGTCTGTTCAAAAGAATGTCTCTGTGAGGAAAAGCCCTTAATAAAATTAATGTGGCTAATTACAAATTGTCTTGCAGCGCCTTTCGTCACAAAAGGATGGCTGTCTTTAAATGGAGGGAGGAGAAAGAGGCACTTCTAAATTGTATTCCCTGCTCATTGCAGGAGGGCTGGACTAGGTCCCTTCCAACTCAAAATGTTCTATGATTCTGTAACATGTATTTTTCAAGAGTCCTGAGCAGTTCAATTTAGAGACTTAGTGAATTGTCTCACCATTTTCTGAGATGTGATACAAGCAGGAACAGAGAGACCTGTTGGGGAGTACACAACCTTTTCTCCCTCTTCCACCAGAACAAAATTTGGAACTTTTTTTTTTTGGAAGATTGATAGATTTCTGTTAATGGTTTATGTAGAGAAAGCTATATGCTGCTACTGAAAATACATTAGCACATTGATATTGACACTGAGTAACGTGGTAGAGGAAGGAAAATTTAAACAGGGAAGAAATGAGAAGTGTTAAAAGTGAGACTTAGCCTTGTACCTGCAGGGTGAAAATTGGTGTTTTGCCTCTTGGTGTCACTGCAGCATTTGATATTTGCAGTTATTAGCCCATGTTACTGTTGGATGTGACTTTGCTTTTTTTTCTGTGGTTTGTAGTCGTTTTTGCTTTGGAGACTTCTTTTTTTTGGCTTTTTTTTTTTTTTTTTTTTTTAACTGTAGTCACTTCAGCTGTTTTTTTACAAGTCAGGATGAAAGGTAGCGATTAAACTGGGAGCTGCTAAGAGCTCTCAGATCTGCCGATGAATTCTGTCGAGCCTTAAACCAGCAGTGTGAAGCCTCAGGCACCAAACTGGTTTGGACTGAACATGATTCAGAGATGGCTAGGAATTACTCTATTCAGGGGTTAGAAATCTGTCTAATCTTTTGTAGTAATTTGTGAACTTGGTCAAGTCCACAGTACTCTTCCCCTTACATCTATACCCTTTCCAATTCTTAAAAAATGGATGTCTTCTGACACTTCTACTTAAATCTTCTCTCTGTGATGTGGACAGCATTTCACATAGAACCTGTTCTCTTTAAAATGCTATTCAGACTCTAAATTTATTTCAGGCAGTGATTTTCTCTGTGCTGTGTACAGTGCATATCATACCCAATGCCTCTGGGCATTAGAGCTAAATTTTCTCTGAATTGCAGAAAGAAATAAAGGAAAGAAAAATAGTTCTACACTGAACTAATAGCATCCTAAAATAGAGGCTGATAGATGAACATGTGCTGTACCAACGACAGAGCAAATACGTTCCTTGGTGTCCCTATGTAGCTGGCTGCAACAGATTCTTTAATTTGCTTCTGCTCCTTTCTCTGCTATCTTTTCTCACCTATTTTGTCTCACTGGCCTCATCTCTTTGTTGAACATACATATTTTTGTGCTTTTTCCTACCTGGTCTCAAAGTGAAAAGCAAGAATGAAGCCTTTAGCTGAAATACAAGATAAATATTGTGTGGATCAGGTTTTCTAGCAAAGTGATTTCTTTGTTCTTAGTTGGAGAGGACGTTGTAACCCTTGTCTTTAAAGCTTTGCAGTGTTCTGGCAGACTGTCAGTGCAGTGTTTGAAAGCACTGATAGGGGAGAATTTCTGCCATCAGACAGTGCAGGGGAGGCTGAAGAGTGAGTGACTTAAAGCCCACTGTGATGACCAGTATTTGATGTAAATGCAATTTCCAAATGAGAGAAATGAGGCAATGTGGTACTGGAAAAGGTGCTGCATCTGTGAAACTGGAAAACTAGATAAAACCAGAAATTATTCCAGCTCATAATCTCTCAAGAGAAAGAAGCAAGCAAAAGAAACAGCCATTTGTGGGGTAAAATGCCAGTTTGTTTTCTCTTGAGTCAATCAAATCAATTTGACTGCTCTTCCTTTCTAGCCCTGCAGCAATGCAAGGTAATGTGGCTTCAGAGTGTGTGTAAAGATCATGCCAACAGGGAAAATTGGTCTGTTGGGTCTTTATTCCCACTCCTGCAACCCCCTTCCCACTGAAAGGCCGGGAAGGAAAATTAAAATCAATTGAAGATTCATTATCCCCCCTCTCTGGGTAGGCAAAATACCTAAACACATGTATAGAAATAACAACTGCTACAGCACGCCAGTGTCATGCATTTCTAAAAGTCACACAACACTCAAAAAGTTGTGATACTTGCAGCAAGTTATTCAAGCAATAAAATTACAACTTGGTCATTTACAGCTTAAGAAATACATTTTCAGGGAAGAAAATGGAAACAGAAGTTGATGTTTGGATTGAACAGAATTTTGTCCATGCTACAGAACCTTTTTATCAAAGAATATAGAATCTAATATTGTCTCCATATCAAAGCATCAGAGGCAAAACAAGAGCCATTCTGATCTTGAACAGCTTTAGTCAAAATGACCTTGAATCAATCTGAATTATTTTAATGCGTCACAAAGCACATAAATATAAAAGTAGGTACAGGTATTGTCCAACTCTGCTGCAAAGATAAATGAATGAAAGACGAATGTCATGAGAATATTAGATTATGACTACTAAAAAGTGTTCAAAAGCCTTGAAGCATCTTTAAAATTAGAGGAAATGTGTCACTAGGGAAAATGAAAATTGAGCAGCTACAAAATCGACATCAGCATGTTGGCCTATAAGGGTCTTAATTACTCTAATTTAGAAATTACATTGTCACACTTTACTTTGGGAATAGGTTTTATAAATACAGGACTAAAATTTCTTCCTGAAATAATTTAACATAGGTGATGATTATGAATGTTACAACTGCCCTGTTAGCTTGTCTGAACTCCTGGAAAGAGTAATGTGAAAGCACAGGTGCATTTTTGCTCAGTATATTTATACTGAATTTATCATCATGGTGTCATTGCTAAACCACTATAATGAAATAAATTACTGGGGTAAATATTCTTGTCCTTTTTTTTTTTAAAGAAATAATATGGTTCCCAATGAAAAAAAAATAAAGTCAATAAGCACTATGCAATGCAATATTGCATTTCAATAAATGTAGTTATTATTAAAAGATAGCACTTTTTTTTTTAGTGGATTAGGTAACTGGAGAGAGTAATTGCTTTCCCATTTTCTCCTGTTTGTGATTCACATGGAGAAATATTTTTCAGGGTTTTTTCCCTTTTTTGCTTTCGTTTCTCCCACACAAAATTTCTATCTGTAGCTGTACATTTGGAATAGTTCCAAACTGTGCCAAGGATTTCACATGGACTGAAGGGTTTAATTCTCTTAACTCCTCTGAGTGACAGTTCTTACCCCAAACTATCCATCATTCATTGCTGGCACCCATACACACACAAATTCTTCCCCATCCTGCTGAAAGTGTTCTGCAATGTCTGATCCAGCAGAAACTTGTGGGAATAAATATGGACAAATTGATATGATATTATATGATATATCACATTATATACATATGTTTATATATATACCTTAAATATGAATATATATAATGTGCATATATTCATACACAAATAAACAAAATGTCTAGGTAGCTAAACAAAATAAGGGGTGTGTTTTGTTCAGTCCTGAGAAAATTCAATTCTACCACTGAGACGCCCAACAGCATAAAAGTCATCTTCATTTCCTAAATTAGCTATGTACCTGGAGTGATCCCATTAACAAGGCCAGCATGCCTCTTAAATTAAGTATTAATTTAACTTTAATTAAGTATTCATTTAAATCAACAAGGAACCACAGTACCCATGAAACTTTGGAGGCTGTTTTGCTGAAAGGAGCAGATTAAAAATTAGAAACTGAAGTAAACAGACGTGATTAACTGGAGTTAGCAGCAGCCTCTGAGCCTCTCCACTGAAAGAGGTTTTCTGAAGGACCAGATTAACTTGGGATGCTTCCTTGCCTTTAGCTGACTTTCTAACAAGTCAGCTATATAGATAATATAGAATGTTATAAAGCACGGCAAGCATGATAGGCTGTAATTAGTGATTAAAGCATTATGCTGGTAACTCGGTTAAAGATGCAGAGCAAAGCACACAGAGCTTTAGCTGTGGGTGTTCTTACATGAGTTGAGATGCTGAGGCTGAGTGTACTTTTGGGACACAGCTGGGATATCACCTCACCCACACAGCCAAATGTGTCTCTGGGGCAGAGGAGTGGGAGTGCATCACTTTATTTTTTGAGTTCTGGGAAGTAAAACCACTGTTTTCACATTGTGGCTGTCTCAAAACCTCACTGGACGGTCTGGGAAAGGGCATCAGGAAAGCCTTTCCTTGTAGCAAAGGATGGGCACTGTCAAGTGTGTGAGGTTTTGCGGATCGGGGTAAGTATTTACGCAATTGTAAGGTGGGAGGCTTGGCTGCCTTGTGCCTGGTGTCCCAGCACAGTCAGCAGAGTGCACAGACACAATTTAGGATGAAGCACATCTTCCAAAACTGTACTGCGGCCAGCCAGACTTTGTGAGTTATATAGGAAATGGAAATAAGTCCCAGCCCCTCGTTTCTGTGGAAGTGCCCTTTAGTAGAACAATAAACACCTTGAATATTTTGGCCATGAAAACTTCTCTTTACTTTGCAGACTATGGTTTAAGATTCCAAAAGGGGAGGAATAACCCTTTCCAAACTGAAGGAAAATGTATTTAAGTGACAGGGGATATGTCACTTAAGAGACTTGTGGAAGAAAAATGAAGATTTCAAAATCAAGTTTAATAAACGTGCTTCTTGCTGTCAGTGTGTGTATACAACAGCTCTGAGACAAGAGAAAATGAGACTGCACATCCAAGAGGAGAAACTCTAATCCTATGAAAACAGACATAAGGAAAAAAAGATTTTGCATAGACCATTCTCAGTCTTCCATTTCAGCTCCCAGCCCAGATGAAGACAGTTATTTTTAGTAATGAAACAAACAAAACCCTCAGGTCTGTGTTCAGAAGAGCTCAAGAGGTGCTCTAGAGCAGGGAAACCCTTTCTCTTCTCACAACCCAGTGCTACAACTGCTGCCAAGGGATCTGCAGCCCAGTCAGAGCTGCCCAGGCAATAAAGGCACCCTCCAGGCTCTACATCTGGGGGCTGATGTGCTCTAGGAGGTGCTGGCTGAGCTGTCATTGGGACATAAATCAGAGGCTTGCCTTTCCAGCAAAAAGGTTCAGTTTCAGTAAAATATTTTATGTCCTCCTTTTTGGAGAAGAACCATAATTTTATATATTTTGCTTCCCCTCAGAAACCATAGTTGCAGTCAGCAGGTCTCCTGAAAGGAAAGGGAAAAAGTAGGAGGAGAGAGAAGAAGACAGAGAAGAAAAGAGAGGAGATAAAAATGATTTTTGGATATTTACTGAAACGACGTTCTTCGTCAGCTTTTTTCTGTGTGCTCCACTGGCTCTTGTAAGCCATATTTCCCAACAGTTTTGTCTTTTCTGAGAGTGGCTGTTCTGTGGTGCCTAAAGAAAAAAAATAAGGGGAAAAAAAAAAGCCTGTGCACCTCTCAGTAAAAGGCATCCAAGCTTTGTAAGTGTAATGAGAACAGTGGATGAAACATATGGCATATCCTCCGATCTGAACAGAAATGTAGCAGAGCAGACAATACTAAATTAGATATGAGAAGTTCAGACAGATATCGGGAAATGAAGAGTGGATTACTTTTTTTCACCTTGAACCAGATGAAATACATTTGTTTATCCATCTGTGTGTTAAATTATTTTCCAGCCAATCTGATCAGAATTTGTGTCTGGGCTATGTTACAGTCAGTCATGATTATTCACTTTGCCTACACCTCATCAGGACTCCTGATGTGATAACAGATTCAAGTTTTCAAATATTTTTTTTTTCTGGTCTCTCAGAGGGTTGCAACAAATGCAGAATTTGCAGAATCCTAAATCTAAGTGAATCAATCTTTATCAAGCTAACAACCTAAATTTAAAAAAGTTCTGTGGCCTAACAATACGGTTTTCAAAGCTGGGTAAGTCAAGGGGTATTTTTAATTTTTGGCTGATGCCATTTGTCTTTCAATGAAACCCATTTTCTACCATGCTCTGAATGAGGGAGAAGAGACTCCATAGCTGATGTAGATACTCCTGTTTTCACTGGAGCCAGCCACTGGCTGACTGCAATTATCTGTATTTAGCCAGGATCTTCAGTGCAGCTTCATTTTGATGGCAATCATGAATTGTAATTTCATGGAATTTCTAACGGAAACATTAGATAAATGGAAACAAAATTCTAATGGAGCATATTTAAAGTGAAAATAATTTGAGTAGTCGAAAGGGTGAAGCTGAAATTTGGTTTAATTTAAAAAGAATTTAAAAGAAACCCTCCAGAGTACTTCACTTAAAACTTCCCTAAAATGAGCTGTTCATTATTTCTTGATTTAAACTCAGGGCTTTACAAACACTTTGCTCATGATTAACAAAGCAAAAAACAAACCAAGAAAAGACCCAACAAAAACCCGAAACCCAACAGTTTTAATAGTTCTTCTGCTAATTGAGCAGTAATGCAGTTGTGTTTACACAATTTGCTGAGGTCAATCAACCACTGTAGGAGATCTAGTGCAATGTACAGGATAGATAATGAAGACAGAAAAAAGTCTTAAATTACTTTGAAGATTTAAAGGGCTTTCATTCCATGGTGCTCAGAAATTCACTGACGGTAGTACAATAGCAAGAAATATTTATTCATAAAAATTTAGGCACAACTCAGTTCTAGTTTAAAAATTAGTTTACTATTGACAGCCAGCTATCAGATTTTTGTTTTGTAGGCATGATACAATTTTTAAGCAAGGATCAAGTAAGTAGCTAAAAACTAGTAATCAGCCTGTTCTTGAGGCACTTTTTATTTGACACATGAAATGATTTCGAGAAAACCTCCTTGATCCCAGCAGGTTTGTGCAGGTACATTTGCAATTATAGTCAAATCTCTCTTTTCATCTTTTCAACATTTTATTTTATTGCACCACATAACCTGAACAATCCCATTACACCCTGCATTCATTTTTACAAGTTTGGTTTTTCATAATTAATATGAGCCCCTTGTGTCGTGACCTTGTTGTTTATCTAAGCAAAAGGCTGGAAAGAGATGGTTGCTGAAGACAACCCAGCTCCCTAATTGAGAAGAATCCAGACTTTGCAGTCTGATGGATTCCTTTAATTAAGAGGAGGGAAACCCATACATTGTTCTATAATATAGCTGGTTTAGAGTGGTTAAACAGACTGAAATTTAACTCTGAAGTTGTTTATCTATTGATTAATACACACCAATCCTCTTTATTTCCTTCAGCTGGGCAAGAGCATTTGTGGTTAATCACTGCAAATGTTGTGATGCAAAATCCCGTGACTTTTTGAGCACAAGAACTCAGAGATCTAGAAATTCCAATATTATTTTATTACCAAATTGCATCATCTCTGCAGCCAAGCATAACTGAGTATGAAGGGTCATGACTGCTTTTTATTTAGGAAAGCAGTGACCTGGGAGGACCAAGTGCAGACAAGTCTTCTCTGAGGACGAGCAAACAGTTCTGAGCAAGGAGCAGGGAAATAAAGGAAAGAGAGACTCTGTTTCTAAGTTGTTGAACTGGGCTGCAGCACTGCAGGATGCAGATGTTCCTTTTGTCTGTGATAAATCTCAGTCTGTTTAGCAGCTTCTGAATTTCTGGGTGAAATGCTACTTCCACAGGAACTTCTACTGATGATTTTGGGATTTTGGGTTAGACTGTCAAGTTAAGGACTGATTCAGAGGACTGGTCTGACAAGACAAACCTGTTCTATAAACAGTGTCTACTTTCCATAAACAATTGCTGTATGCTTTTGTTTCCTATTCTTATGGTATAGATTCAGGAAAAATAAAAAAGCTGACATACTCTTTCTGAGCCTTACTTGACTATATCTTATTTATTTCTACCCTGAGTACACCTGGAGAGTTTCGACAAGAAGCCAAATGTGCTTGTGGTAACCTCATCACCATTTTTTAAGAAAGGGACCTGAATTGCAATCTACCTAATAGGCCATAGCAGTAACCATTCCCATCAACCCCAAATGTAGCTATTTGCAGGACTTTTTAAATAGGTGGGTAAGTGATGCTGTTTCATTGAATCCTCATGCATGGTTCTTAGACAGACTAGTGAGGGCACAGGCAAAGACAAGTCATATGGCACCTGGTTTAGGTAATAATAACCTGACATTCCTACATTCATAAAAGGTTCCTGGCTAGATTTCTTAGCCCAAGGCAGGGCAGAGAGAGGAACTGGGGCACTTGGGACAGTATCTGATACCAAGAGTTAACCTGAAAGGATGCTTAGGCTAAGTATTTCCAACTCTGTCTTTGCTCAGGCTAAGACCTGAAAAACAGCAGTGACCAATCCTCCACGTGTAATGCTGTTCTGCAGTGACCACACTGGTAAGGTCTAAATGCAGAAACTTGATGTTTTCAAAGTACCTTCCCTTTCTTTTTTTAACGCCTGTTGTGGTTTAACCGCAGCTAACAGCCCACCCCCTCACAGCTGCTCACTCACTCCCCCACCAGCAGGACTGGGGAGACAACCCCTTCCTCCTTTTTCCCCTCACTTTGTACACTGAGCATGATGTCACCTGGTCTGGAACATCCCTGGGGTCATCTGGGGTCACCTGTCCTGGCTGGGTCTCCTCAGCATGAGGAGCAGAAAAGGCCTTAGCTCTGTGCAAGCACTGCTTAGCAGTAACAAAACCACTGTTGATACTTAACGGCTGTAAAACCAAAGGCTTTCTGCTTTCACTTTTTTGAGTGCCTGCAGAGGTTTAATAGGAAGGTAAAGAGACAAATAAGATACCTCTTTTCTCATACAGCTGGAAAAATGAGCAAGTTTTCATAAGTGCAGACTCTGGAGTTGGAAGTAGATGCAGAACATTTCTAAAGTCAAAGTCTAAAGGCAATCTGGTTGAAGTTAACATGCTTGGATTTCCCAGTATGAGTGGTATTTACTACAAGGTGCATAAAAAGTTTTGCAAATATTTACTACAATGTGCCCAAAAAGTTTCATCAACAGAAGTAAACCCATTCTTATAAAGTGTCCATAATAAAACCATACATTTTCTTTTTAATATTGATTTCTTGCATAACTTTTAAAAATATTTTGTTCTTAATGAAACATTCTGGATGAAGATATAAGCCTAAAATACAGAGTCTGTGAGGTATAGAAGACAATTTTTTTTCTTTGTAGAAATATAATCTTCTTTCTGGTTTGAAAGTGATATATCATTATCATTTCTATCATAGAACTCATCAGAGCGAAAATATGTATGAGTAAATTCATGCTACAATAACTGGTAATCAAAGTTAAAAAAACAGAGAAAGAGGAAACTTACATGTGAATTAAGTGTACAGTTTTTATTCTAGATATTGTTTACTCCATGACTGAACATTTCCTTCACTATTGAAGATGTGCTGAAAAGTTCACTGAAAAGAAGTAAGAACCTGGGTATTTTACCAATAACTACATGTGAGGTCTTTTTAATATTCACCCTATTTCTAACAAGATCAGGACAGGCTGCCGTCTTCCTGAGCTGCCACTACTGTATGGTACTAAAAAGATGCATGGAATATCTTTCCATGCACTTCAGCTTAAGAGTAGAATTCATTGCTACGGGATATTGGGGATTAAAAAAGGCTAAATTAATTCAGATGTTTAGACAAGTTCACAGAGGGCATTTGCATCATGGATTGGTGAATGCAACAGTTGAGATGCAACACCCAGTTCAGAAACGCCTTACGTGCCAGAACCAGGAGAATGTTTCTGGAGGAAAGATCATTCCATGTTTGCTCTTTTGTTTCTGCTCTCTTCCTGGGGGCCAGCCCATGGCAGCTGGCTGGTAATGAGCATGGAGGAACATATGTTCAGATCCAGTGTCTCCTTGCATCATACATTTATATTGTGGGAGAATGAAATGTAGTGAATTTTATTTTCAAGGCAAGTTTTACTGAGAGAGCAGTGTTGCTAAGTGTGGTCAATTACATTTATAATTCTCAAAATATGAAAGAAGGAAAACCAAAGAAAGTACTAAAGCTTTGTTTGTTTGTTTGTTTCTTTCTTTGTTTTTCACTCCTTCTTCATCCCCTGAAGGTATTTTGAAAGTTCCTTAAATAACAGGTGAGTGCAAGGTTAGCCTTCCCTCAGTGATGTCATGACAGATTTGTTCATTCAGACAAACTATTAATGCAGAGTATGGTAAAATATAGAGAGAAAATAAAAGTTTTGTCCTCTGTAACACCCAGAAACAGCCTGGATCTACAAAACAAGGGTGTCAGGTCTGTCTTCAGAAGTCTGCTCCCATTGCAGGCCTGCTAAATCAGAGTAACACTTCTGGATGTACCAGTTTAAGAACTAATGGGAAAGTGGAAAAACCACAGAAGGGAAAATGAGCTGTGAACAAAACTGACCATCCACACAGCTGACCAAAAGAAGACCATGGCTTACTCAAGACTTAGGACCACTGTTATGTCTCCATTCACACAACTGCAGCCCCAGAAATGTGTGCAGGATTTCATTCTTTTTGTTTGTTTATAGGTCCATCCCATCATGGTGATATCTAAAGTGGTGGAAGTGCTGCACTGACTGTCTTGGGGTGGCTTTATGATGTGTATCCCATGTTGCTGCCCTATGCCCAGAAATTAAATAAGTAAATAAGTAAGTAATGAGTATTTTGGACCAAACCACTACACTGACAAAGGAAGAAAAAAAAAAAAGCTGGATTTTCTAGCAAATCAAATTTGTAACAGACCTTTGGAGAGTGGCTCTGCATATTACCTTTTGCTGTTCTGCAATCAATACTCCTGCTTCACCATGGCTGCACCTCAGGTGCTCCGTGCAGGAAATTCAGCTGTCAGATTGCTCCTGCTGTTTTACAAAAGGCCTCCCGCTCTTCACTCTTCCTTCCCAAGCTTTCTGTTCTCCTTGGGCATATGTTGCCATTCAACAAGAGTCAGAGTTTCTTGCACATGGGGTTATGGAGTTGTGCCACTGATGCCAGGAGCCTATTCTGGCTGCTTCCCTCTGAAGGCTTTTGGGAGATGTTTGCAATGCTGCATGCTATTGCTTTAAATCCAGCTACTACTGAAGACGTAAAATTAGGAGATGCACAAATAATGCTGGCAAACTGAAAATAGCTGAAGGGTTGAAGCAGGATGCTGGTTTTTTATGTTTTGCTGCCTACGAGTATTTTCTTCTTCTTGTTAAATAGCCTTTGCCTAACAGGTGCTGACCACCATTTTAAAAGTAGACCTATACCTGTATTTATTTCTATATTTTATGTATTTATATGCCTTTATATATTTTGTATAAATATATGAGTATAAATATTATTACTGAGGTTTTTTTTCCTTTCTTTTTATTAATTAAAAATTTAACAAAAAACTAGGGGTTGTACATGTGCAGAAAAGAACTGCATACTCCATGGGGGAAGTTGCAGGCAGAATACACACCAGGCTGATGGCAGATATCACCTCAGAGTGAAGTGCAAAACAATATATTTTTTTGAGAGCCTGCAACATTAGAAACATTAAAAGATAGTAAGATAGCACTCTTTATTGTCTTCAGAGACTCTCGTCTGAATGGAACAAAGAATAAGACATGTGTTTATAATACAGCCATTCAATTAGCATTGAGAGCAGCACAGCATCCAAGTTCTCCACCCATTACAAACCACTTTCAGGATAATGAGCTTTTCAGACTGCCAAAGACTTGGAGACAAAACATTTCACATCGTATTTTTTGCAAGAACTAATAGTCTCCAAAATCCAGACAATGTTATACTCAGAAGGAACAAATATCTGAAATTTCCCCAAAGAGCAGGAAGAAATATTCTTGGCTGTAATAACTAAGATTGCTTGTGGAAATCCCAGTATGCTTATTCTGGAGAAGCAAGATCTCATATGGAATTTGCCAAGCACATGTCTTGAGTCAGGCTCCTCAATTATACAATTCCTACCTCACATCAGTTCCCTAACTCAAACAAACAGATTATCTGTTAGCATAAAGAGGTAAAAGCCTGGACTCCAATGTTTCCCTAACATTGGCCTCCCTTGTCCCCATAAATTTTCCTTTATTGTCTGTTCCTGCTTAGTTTATCTTACAGGCAATATGCTTCATGGGTATCACATGTACAAGGAATCATCCTTTTACAGTAATTTATAGTCAATCATCTCAGATCTACCTTGGGGAAGTCCAACATCAGAGGAAAAAAAGTGAAATTTAACTCTTTTTATCCAGTAACTATGCAACTGTAGCATGGAAGACACTGACCCTTTTAGCTCTGAATATTTTCCTCAGGATTAGGCAACAAGCAACTCTTCTCTGGTGTAGATTAGGGTTAGACTAATTGCATTACTTCTAGTGTCTTGTTATGAAGTATTGAGTGAAGTGGCCTGCATAATTTCATTTTCTTTGTTGTTTTGAAATCAGCTCTATGGTAACAGCAAAGGCAGACTGAGACAGAGTATTAGTCAGAGAATGATGAATAAAGGAAAATACATTCCAATAAACTGTTCCCCCTCCTGCTCTCTCTTTCCCTACCCAGAGACTCCTAAAGTAAATATGTAGCTGCTCACACTAGAGAAATATTTCCCTGGTAAAAACAGAACCACAGGAAAAAAATACTTAAAAAAAAAAGATTTTAAGAGACCTCTGGAAATGATCTCATCCTACCTCCTTTTTGGAGCTGCCCTAATCTCAGTGCTAGATCAAGCTGCCCAGCCGGATTTGGGAGCTCTCTTGTGACAGAGGTTACACAATGGTCTTGGCAACAGTGCCTAGAAAATGGCCTAATATGGATATCCAGTAGATGGGAGCATGGTGTTCATTGCCATTTCTGTCAAGGCTAACTCTTTTCAACATGAAATTGTCCTTAATTCCCTGGTAGTCCTGAGAGAAAGGGCTTCAATCTAAAGGTGTGTATTTGTGAGCCCATCCCACGCACCACATCCACTCAGCAGTGCCATTTATGTGTGGTCTCTTTATTTCAGTCCCCGGGGTTGAAAAATAACATTTTCCATGCTCTGATCTGCCATCTGCCAGGAATTAGCTTCAGATGTCCTGAGACCAAAGGAACTGACTTTACATCATCTTTTCAAGAAAAGGCAATTGGAAGATTTTGGGGGAAAATGATTACAAATTTTCATGTTGGAATTACACCAGCATTACCATGTATTGTACTCAGAAGCTGTCAAATGCACAGAGTTATTAGATGGGGTTTGTGCATCTTCTACAATAAGCTTTCCAAAAGCCTGTTACAAAAAAGCAGCTCAGTTTTTGTCTCACTGAATTTCACTTCAAACAGGACTGACCGGAAAATAAAAAAAACCTCAGAGGAAAGCTATTATTCATATTTTACACCACATTTCCAACCTGTAGCACTCTGAATGGTTCAAAGATGTTTTTGTTTCATTATCTTGGCCATGGCATACCATAGAAGAAAATATTTCCACAAGGAAATCTGAATATGGGAAACACATGGGTTCCGCTGTGGTAAAGAAGAATAGGGGGAAGCCCATTTTTCAGGAGTGAACAATTAAGGACTTTGGCAGCAAAACTGCAATAATTTCATTTCTATAAGAGTAGAAAGACTTGTTTTTCTTTTGAACGTGTGAGTCGGGCTCCCAGTACAAGCCACTTAAATTTATGATCAGTGCAGGATCCAGAATCATTAAAACATACCAAAATTACACAGTTTTTGGAAAATTATGTGTACTTTCGGTTCTCAGCTAAATAAAACTCCATAGTACTTCCCTCACTACCTTGAACTCTCTACACAGATTGCAGTTCTTGTCTTCCCTTTGAAACAGTCTTTTAAAAGATATGTGTGTATCAATTCAAGAAAAAAATGAAAAAAGAAAAAGAATTATGCAATTTCTTTTGGGAGAGAAAATGTAGGGTTTTTTGACACAGTAATGCTAAAGCAGAGAGGAAAACTGCTCCATTCAACTATGGAGAGAAATGCAAATAAATAATATGATAAATGCATATAAAAGGTCTCATCTTTGCTGAAAGGACTGATAAAAAATACTACTATTCCACCCAGATAAGGACTTTCATTAGCTTAAAAGGAATTTTATAAAATATTATTAAATTGGGTTCATTTCAGCAATTCACTTCTTATACAATATCATGTTTTTAAAAGGATAAAAACATTAATTTGTATCTCCAAAGATACAATTTAACCATCTGAAATGTGGCTTTAGTAGTGCACTCACTGCACTTTCTCACTCACAAGCAGCTGTCTCTTAATGTGCAGCTATGTGCAGTCTAGCAAAGTAAAATGATTTTTTTAATCTTTTTTTTTAAAATAGCTGATTTAAAAGGACCTTATTTCACATAGTAATTAAAAAATTGCCTATCTCCTAGTGGTAGCCAAGTAAATAGGCTGAGACTTTCAAAGCTGCCCAAAAGATACATAGATCCAATTCCCATCCAAATAAATCTGATTTACCTTTTAAAATACCTCCCACTGAATATCCTTCTGTTAAAAAGTTTTGAATTTAAGCCAAGCTGCATAAAGTACTTTAATAAGAAACTAATTTGAGACTTCAGTAATAATATATTTTCATAAAGCTCAGTAGACTTGCAGATAGCTTGTAAGTTTGAGTTATCACTTCTTTGAACTCCTTTTGAAGATGATATGGAAAACAACCCTAATAGTTATTAGTATCCTAACCACATTTAAAATATCAATTAATCCTTCACTAGCACTTCACATTTAAGATTAGAAAGTGATAAAGCTTCATTTGTCTCATCCATTGCATTCACTGGTGGACTTCAGGCTGAAGTAGAAGTATACCCTTTCTTAAAGACAGGTGTGTAGGTGCTTTTGTCAATTTTTGTTCTCTGATAGCAGAGGTCAAATATGTTCCAGACAGTGTGGGATGCCCTCTTGCTTCAGCAGAAATAAAAGATTGAAGTTTTTTGCTAACAAACTGCAAACACCACATTATAGAATCTTTTCCATTAGTCTAACTGCTGCTTCAATCCATCCTGGTTCTACTTTGCTGCCACTGTAAGAAAAGTTATGTTAAATAAATAATCTTTTCTGGGATTACATTTCTTGGCAAAGTACCTTCTTGTTGTATAATGGTTGAAGATTTGGTACAAGCAGCACATCTTCTTTACAGCTTGTGGATAGGAAGGACAAACATTTCAGAGGAGAAAGATGTTGCTGGTCTTTCAGTTCCTTCTATGCAAAGCTGCAGAAATTATTATAGTGCTAGTAGAAATGTGATATTAATGTAGAAACTAATTTTTAACTATTTTTTTATCCAAAGTTCACCTTGCATTTGCATCTGTCAAGCTGAGAGCAATTAGATGCTGAGCTTAGTTGTACTCAGGAGTGTATGACATGAATATAAAAAATTGTCTGAGAAAATAAAACTGCTTTCGTTCCATGGTTTAACAATCGCATTGCAAGTAAGTTCCACATAAGAGGATTTTGGAAAGGTGATTTATGTTTTTGCTAGGTGCTTAGAGTTGGATGGGTTCTTTTTTCCTCTAAAAGTTGGACGTTTTTAGTTTTCCTTCTGCCCCTATCTCCACATCATTCTTTTCCCCACATCATCCCAGCAGGTTTGCCAACACAAACACTTGTGTAGCATTCAGTGATCCAGCTATTCTCTAGAGGGAAAAAAAAAATTAAAAAAAAAAAAAGGAAAGGAGGAGGTGGTTCTTCAGAAAATGTCATGTTTTTTCACTGTTTGAGAATCCAAATCTCACAGTTTTCTAACCATGAGAGGGAACTGAGCTGGGAGAACACAATGCTGAGAGGAAGGTTATATCTGAACTTGTTTATATTCTGCTTTCTGTAGTTGGTTCGCCTCCTCTATTTAAAACAAACAACAGCATCCCAGTTATGTCTGCTTCTCAGTTCTCCCTTGCAATCTTTTTCTGTGGAGCCTGTTATGTGTGAAGGGCCACCTCAGAGATCTGGCTCACTGTTTCTTGAAACAAGAGTCAGACACAGGAGTGGAAGTGAGAGCACTACTCACCCTGCTCCTGATAATACTTGAAATAAGGGTTGAGCTTGTGAGAAACGTGTCTTTACAACAGATCACCTGTTTAGTGACAGGAGGTCTCTTGCCTGCTCTTGGAAATTGTCTTGAGAAATAAGGACTCCAGCCAACAGAAAAGCTTTTTATAGAGCTTCTTGTCTGCATCAGCTTCAGATTAGTTTGCTGGGGGAAATTGTTGTCCTCTTTCTGTGGCTGTGGTGTAGCTTTCCACAGAAGAGGATTTTGGAGAGGTGGTTTGTGGTTTTGCTTGAGAATCAGAACAGATGTCAACTGAACAGTACAATTCAATGTCTTCCCTTCCCTGAAACAGCTGTGAATTGATTTGATTTGGGCCAGGACCATACTCCAGAGTTAAGCAGTGAGTTGTGAGGAGAGACAAATGAGGAGCTGAAGGGAACAGGGCACACTTGGAACACCTGAGGCTTTGTTGTGAAAATGCTGCTAGTATGAATAAGGACCCCTGTGCATTTCCTGCAAACCCACTCCATGTGCTACCCTGAGCAAGACTGTCAGAGTGGCTGCCTCAGAACAACATCAGCTCCACAGGGACCAAGTTCTGGTTTGCTGCTGTCGCCCCAGAGAATGTAGCAGTTATAGCAGTTTCCCCAAAGGCACTGGGGAATATGCCCTGATCTGGTGTCCCTTCACTGTGGACCCCCTCTCCTTGTAGCTTCTTTAGACCTTTCTTATCCCTCGCTGAAGATCTGTGTGCTGAGAGGGAGACAATTAGTGTGGGGATGGAGGTAAAGACCAAGGGTACAAGTTCTCCCTTAGGAGACAAAATGGACAAGCATTGAAATATAAGAGCTAAACACTTAAGCTGCTTAAATCCTCGGGATCAGTGGCCTGTGGGTAGAAAAGTACTTCGTGAAAATGGCTTTCAATGAGGAAAGATTAATACCAGCACAGCTTCTCATTCTGGATCTGGGGGTCACTATGAAACATCAAAGCCTCCCTAGCACAACTGTGAACTTCCAGGTGCTTAAACCAGTTTAAGCAGGCGGATGGTCTAGCCTGTGCGTCCTTGCTCAACTCTCTGCCTGTTTTCCAATAGGCAGAGGTGGCCTAAACTCTGAATGGGCTCCCTGCTAGGTTGGGAGGTCATTGCTCCTGGAGTGTTCCACTTGACATCCCCTGTTTGTAACCAAATGCTGAATGTTCTGGCTGCTGTAAAATGCTGATTTTTCATACAAAACCATCATTCACTCTGTTAGGAGAAGGAACTGATGGCCAATCCCAAAGCTCAGTGTTCTCAGTGGCAACTGGATCATGTCTTTATCCGAAGACATCTCAGATGCTACTGGGAAATAATATTTTTTGAAATTCATTCCAGTTGGCTGTACCAGCCTGTACAGTTGCCACAGCTGATTTTTTTGTTGTTGTTGTTTCTGGGTTGGAGTTTGTTCATCTCTGAATGGACAAGTCGGGAATTGGGAATTTATTCCCTGCTCTTCAGGGCTACAGCCTCACAGGCAGAATCTCAGATAAAGTTTTTGCAATCTGCTGGTGACCCATGTAGGCAAAATGTGCAAGACTAGCCAAAACTAGGATGAGATTAAATGGAGTGGTAAAATGCAAAGACATGTGAAAAGAAAGACCTGAACGAATTAGTGGGTATGGGGAAATAAGAACATAATGAGAAAATGTGGTTGTTTTGTATTGTACATCTAAATATTGAGTACTGTGTCCAGTTTTAGTCTTTCCTCTTGGAAAAGGTAAAAGAAAAACTAGAAAATGTATGACAAATAGTGGTAAAGGGTGTCAGGTGTTAATTTCTGTTTAAGGAAACAGTAGATTAATCCTTTCATCCTGGAGGATGACCAGCTGAGATGGGAGGTTAGGGGTGGTAAGTGGGAATGATTGTTCACTATGATAAAAAATCCAGGAGATACCAGGTAAAATGAACACACAGCAGGTCCAAAACAACTAAAGGATGCATTTCACCACTCTATAGGTAGCTAATCACTAAATGGGATTAGAGTCAAGGAAGCTTCTCACCAGCACTAACATCCATTTTCTCTTTGAAACAAACCCAAGTCTTTTTCAGCTCTGCTTGTGTTCCCTGCTTTTGCAGCCTCAGCTGAACAGCAGACTTCCTTCTCATACCAACAGGGCCAGATTACAGTTTTGCATTCCTTACAGCCAGTTTCCAGGAATTATCTCAGTTCTGTTGGCACAAGCAGGGCCATGCTGGTGAGCAGCAGATGGGAGATGGCCCCTTTGTCTTCTTGTTATCAATTCTGTGATACTTTGTGTGTCCCTTGCTGTTACAGCTGCTTGGATCCTGACATTTTTCAACACAGGTAAAAACTGAGTCTCAAATGGACAAATATTCATGTATATAAAACAATTTAGTTTCGATTAAAGTGTCTTGAAATTGCATTTATCTGACACACGTGAAAAGTGACAGTCAAATAACAAGCTCATTGTTTCTTTTCATTTAGAGTTTACTAGGGACTTATTTATCATGATAAAATGAGTTCTCCTGCATTCTGCTAGAATGAAAGATCAGGTAGCTCAATGGATTAGACACTGCTCCAGAGCTTTTTTTCTTTCTGGGAGCAGTTAAATAGAAGTCATTTTAAACAATCAACCCAGGATTCTGCCATTGACAGAACTTGACTGGAAGTGGTTCAGGGCAGAAGCTGTGCTTCCATTACCAGGGCTGAGATCTGCTCTCAGCATAAACCATCAGATGTAGAAAAGAAATAGATGGTGATATAAAATTATACTGCCCCAGAAAAGCATCTGTAGCTGTGCTCTCAGTCTGCATCTCACAGCAACATGATAGCTTTGGTTTCATGGGGACACTAATTTATATTCTTGGGGGAATAAGCCAGAAACTCTAGCTAAATACATTTAACACGAAGCATAAATGGCACTATGAAAATGACCATTTCCTCCAGACTTAGAGGCATTGTAACTCATGCCCTCCAGCTCACTGGGTTTTATGCAATACTGTTCTACCTACTCTGTTTCTTTCTAGGATTATTGGCTTTGTTACTTCCTCACCTGGAAACACAACATTTTAACCCCTTAGGTGCCACCTATATCTGTCCATATTAACACTGATCCTTCTTTCTGTAGCCTGCTAGGTGGAGTAATGAGCTAAACTCTGCTAATGAAGCAATATAAACCCAGGGAAAGTGCCCTTGTAGTTGAAAAGACCAGATTTTCCAAATGCCTCAGCTGCTCCTTTTACTCTTTCACTGCTATCAGTTTTACTGTGACATAAATCTGGAAAGCAAATCATTGCATAGGTTTAAATAATGTCAGAATTTCTCTTCCATTCTTCCCTCCTTTCCTGTGTTCCTCACCAGAGATGATGAAATTGGAATATAAATTGTGACTGGAAGGTATTAGTTGTATCACTTAGTGTCTAAATAAAAGCACAGGGAAGGATTCATTTGTCTAATTTCATTGCCTAAGGAAAGGGCAGATCAATCTGGTGCACACAGTTTCCTTACAGGCACTGGAGAGCACCATCTGAGGACTGGTTGCAACTTATTGCATCCTGAAGTTGGCATATGATCAGAAAAATCCCTTTCAGAGTTTGTTGTCCAGATTTCTGCTGAGCCTGACTACCTTGGATATGGGTCCTTTGGGACTGAATGACTCCCGCCTTCAGGCTCCATTGGAAGGAAGGGGTGTTGGAACCTGCCTGGAGAGCAGCAGCCAGAATGAGAGAGGTATCTCTGGACTGAAAATAGGAGTTGTTTTTCCAGAGTATGACTCTAAACAGGATCCTCAGTGTCCTCACTGCTTGGGATTGTCCACTGAGGAGGAATATCCATTGACTACACAGGGAGTCAGAGAAGTTGGGCTAAGAGAAATACTTGCAGGTGGATAACTAAATACAGCTTAAACTACTCTCTAATATTTCTCTCACTGATTTTTTACTCTCTTCAGAGAACTAGTGCCATCACTCTGGTTTCAGGGCAAAAGTCTTTAAAAAATCTCTTTATATGCTGCTTCTGGAAGGCCCTACAGTGTTGTCACCATGCTGTGGTGCACCACAGCACAGAAGGATTAATCATTTCTGTCTCCATAAATTCATGATAGTAGTTCAGTGGCCCTTGGGATGGGCACCTGTAGCATTTCTTTCTAATAAAAATAGAACAGTTTTAAAAGCAAGCAGACATTTGAAATAAGTCAGGGCCAAGTTTAGTTTTAAGAATATGTCTTCTTCTTTGACTGTAAAAGCTTTTATTTTTCATAGATTTTCTTTTCCTGGAAGTATAGTGCAGAAAGGAGCACATTAAAGAGGAGATAGACACATTCTGAGTCTTTAGAGCTAGAGTAAAAATTTCAGTTGAAAATGCCAGGCAGATTTTCAAGCTAAACTTGAACAAAACTGTCTGTATCCAACATTCCAATTAGAGCTATGGTCAACACTGAAACAAAGGAAGGTTCAGACATAAATTAATATTTGGTTTTGTTGTTATTCTAGTTATGTTCTCTCTTCTTTCTCAGGAACCAGGATAGGGCAAACAAGGCAATTTACTAATGAGAGTCTTGTTAATATTTTTGTAGGTTTTTAAGTATAAAATTATGTGCTTTGTGTGGGAAAAAGCCACGATATCAAAGTTATTGGCAGGACTAAATGGTTTGGAGTGTGATGTATGCTAAGTACCCACCTCCTGGATTAGTCCTGCAAGATAACTGATGATATTGTGTGCTTGCTTACAAAATACCAAATCTCTGACCCTCTTCTATGTTACTTCCAATATCAACACCCAGCTCTGAGGTCCCCAGCATGGGAAGACATGGATCTGTCTGTGCAGGTCCAAAGGAGTGCCACAAAAGTGATGAGAGTGATGGAACATCTCTCCTTCAAGGAAAGGCTGAGACAGCTGGGGTTGTTCAGCCTGGACAAGAGAAAGCTCCAAGGAGACCTTATTTCCACATTTCAAGACTTAAAGGGGACTTATAAGAGTAATGTGGACAGCCTTTTTAAGGGCAATAGGACAGGGAGTAATGGTTTTACACTTCAGCCTAGATAGAGGGAAGAAATTTTTTATGAGGAGAGTGGTGGAACACTGGCACAGGTTGCCCAGAGAGCTGATAGATGGCCCAGCCTGAAAACATTTGGTATTGGACAGGGCCCTGAGCAACCTGGTCTGGTGGAAGATGTCCCTGTTCATTGCAAGGATTTTGGACCAGATGAGCTTTGAAGAGGCTTTTGAACCCAAACCATTCTGTGATTCCATAAATGCCCTGTGGGGCATTTATATCTGAGATCAGCCATGCAGCTGGGAGCAATCGCTTTTCTTTCTGTCTGGAATGAGTCTGTAAGTACAAAGGGATATAATGAAAACTGAAGTATGAAGGATTACAGTGATGCCTTGAGAGGCTACCTAAAAACAGAGACTAGACAGGAGTAAGGGCATAAAGGTAGGTATTTGTTTGAAAGGCCTTTAAAGGTACACCCTGGGGAGCCAGAGGCTACTGCCAAGATGGACCCCAAGATGGACCCCAGGTCACAAGTTCTTCACACTTTTATAGATTTGGTTCATTTTCCTGTCAGGCTTAATTCTCCAATTAGAGCTTCAGTTAATGATGTAATTTCCCCACGTTTTCCCCCCCTTTAGAGGCTTTTGGGTTATACTTTTTGGGCCTAGGACAGTTGGAGTGTCCTTGGAGAGCAGGCCTGGAGAGGCTTTGTTATCTCTAGCCAGCATGAGAGAGCAGAAGTTAACAGGCTACAAGAAACTTCAGAGGTACACACTAGGCAGTACAGGATTTGAAAAACATAAAAGTTAAAACTTAAGGCATCAACTGCAGTTTGTTTTCAAAGCTTTGGAACACTGTTACTCTTCACAAAAACTCTGAAGGAAGTGTAATTCAACAGGCTCGTCACTTCTGGGGTATTTTGCTCTTGGCTTTAGTAGATGTAATTTAGAAATTTGACTGGTTTTGGTAGGTTTTGGTCAAAACTCTGTCTAGACAACACCTTTTACTACTCTGTATCATGTAGCAAACCTTTTGTCCTCACAATTGGTTGTCCCATCTGCCATATCCTTCCAGATCAGCCAGCTTTGGCCAGTCTGTGATTCTGTGACTCCTTGATGTCCTCTCATGTCAGAATAACAAACACAGAAACAGTAAATCTGTGTACAGGGATTAGGATTGTATGACCCCTGTGCAAGTGACTAAAATATCCTCTAGAATCCACCAAATATGAGATTTGAGTTTTAATGGTTATTCCAACCGAAGAGCAAAGCCATAATGAGCTGCATTCAACTAGTAGACTTTGGCACTGGTTCAAAGCCATTTCATCCAATTATATTTAGATGAAGTTTTTCTTTTGAAATACAGTGTTTAATCTAAACCAAAATTAGATTTCCCATTTAAATAGCTGTTAGGAGCAACACAGTTCAGTTGGCTGATTTTTTAATGGGCTTTTATGGTAACAGAATTAGTTCTTCACTGTTACAGAATTTGCATTGAGATACATCTTTCAGTGTCATGATGGTAGTGATGGCAGTTTCTAAATAAACTAGTTAAATGTTTATGCAGGAATGGCATCTAAATAAGTAATGCAAGACAGTAATTTCAAAATCTCATCTGAATATTCTGTGAGTTTCTGTGAGAAAGATTGTGAAAATGAGGTCCTATAGCTGGAGACAAGCTTTATGAACTTTAGATGCAGATCCCTTAGGAATTTTACTTTAAGAACAATTTCAGGCAGACATGAGTTTAGAGGTTTCATCCCATGGAAGAAGTGTTGAACAGGCTATTTCACCATTGGATAATTTCTGTAGAAATAATGACCATAGTAATTGATGGAGGGGGGTCAGGATTAATCTGCTACGTTTGGATCTTTGAGGACAGAGGTGTGCTGTATCATAAAAGAAAGACACCTTCTGCTGCACAAAATGCTGCAAAGGCTGCTGTGAAGTAAAACAAAACTTCCAATTGCCCTGATTAGGTGACAGAAGTTAATGAAAAATGTTTTGAGAATATTGAAGGGTAAGAATTATTGATGGTTCTTTTCCAGGAGACACAAGTGACTTGGTGCATTTTTTGGACATCCCTTTCCAAAATATCATTCTTACTTGAGCTAGCATATAGGGGCAGCAAATCCTTGTGGGAACTGGCTTTTTGCCTCCTATAACACATTTCAGTCTTGGGCAGCTGGGTAATATTGGTCTGTAATTCAGAAAATGAGTTTGTAAAGGACTTCTGGTTAATTTATTAAAAAACACTCTAAGGGTAATGTTACGTAGTTGTACTAGTTTGAAAACAAACTAGTGGGAGACACCAAGTCAGAATAACAATTTAATAGGGAAATAAAAGGAGGGGGAAAGAAAAACAAAAACAAAAAAAAAACCAATAGAAGCGGATAACACTGGGTTAAACTGACAGAGTTAAGATACAACCTGGCACCCTGTTAGTCAGGGTGGTGGTGGTGGTCTGGTAGAATGGTGGCTGCAGTCCTCCCGAAGTGGCAATCCTGCAGGAAAAAGAAGGGTCTGCTCCTCCTCAGAAGGTCCAATGGTGACTGTGTAGCTCCTGTCCTCTGGAAATCCAGTGGAAAGGTCTCCTCTCTGGTTTTCAACCTCAGCTTATATCCACACTGGGATGCTTGGTTCCTCCCTCTGGGTGGAGCATCTCACAATGGGGTAATGAGTCATAAGGCCAGGTGTTGATTGGGCTCATTAACAGATGATAGTCCAGAGGGAGTTATCTATGAGTCATGCGGCAGGACAATGATGGGCCATTAACAGCAAGATAGTCTGGGGGAAGGAGGCAAGGAAACACTGCCCCACCTGATTTCAACGGCTGATGGGGATGGTAATAGAATACACTGCAACCCAGGACATTATCCACCCCTTATTCTATTACCATCTACATCATCCCAAATCAATACCTTCTTTAAACTCTACACACACATATGTATATATATATATATATATATATACAATGAAACCCTACGCACCGTTCTCACCTAAGATTAGGTCTCCTTGCGGTACACAATGGGTTTCCCCATCTTTTTGCATTACCCACCAAGTGCAACCAGGTCCTTGAGCAAAGACAATCCCACGGATGGGTTTGCCTTTGCCTGAGGTGGGATTGATCCAAACAGTCTTTCCTAAAATACCCCTCAGGTGTACCGCAGGGACTCTATCTCCATCCACTGTGTGCAAGGGTTCAGACTCGGCGGGACCAGCTCGATTGATGGACCCTCGGGTATTGACCATCCAGGTGGCCTTTGCTAAGTTCACTTCCCAATTTTTGAAGGTCCCCCCACCAAGTGCCTTTAGGGTGGTTTTAAGTAGTCCATTGCAGCGTTCAACTTTTCCGGCAGCTGGTGCATGATAAGGAATATGATATATCCATTCAATACCGTGTTCTCTGGCCCAGGTGTTGATGAGGCTGTTCTTAAAATGAGTCCCGTTGTCCGACTCGATCCTGTCAGGGGTGCCATGTCTCCACAGGACTTGCTTTTCCAGGCCCAGGATGGTGTTCCGGGCTGTAGCATGAGGCACAGGGTAGGTCTCCAGCCATCCAGTTGTCGCTTCAACCATGGTCAACATGTAGCGCTTGCCTTGGCGGGTTTGGGGAAGGGTGATGTAATCAACCTGCCAGGCTTCCCCATACCTGTACTTTGACCATCGTCCACCGTACCACAGAGGCTTCACCCGCTTGGCCTGTTTGATTGCAGCACAGGTCTCACAACTGTGGATGACCTGTGAGATGCTGTCCATGGAAAGGTCCACCCCTCGGTCACGGGCCCATCGGTATGTTGCATCTCTCCCCTGATGACCAGAGGCATCATGGGCCCAACGAGCTAGGAATAATTCTCCCTTGTGCTGCCAGTCCAGATCCACCTGAGATACTTTCACCTTAGCAGCTCGGTCCACCTGCTCGTTGTTGCGATGCTCTTCATTAGCCCGACTCTTGGGTACGTGCGCATCCACGTGTCGAACCTTCACGGTCAGCTTCTCTACTCGGGTGGCGATGTCCTGCCAAATCTCAGCAGCCCAGATGGGTTTCCCTCTGCGCTGCCAGTTGGCCTTTCTCCAGCGATCCAGCCATCCCCACAGAGCATTAGCTACCATCCACGAGTCGGTGTAGAGATAGAGCCTCGGCCACTTCTCTCGTTCAGCAATATCCAAAGCCAGCTGGACGGCTTTAAGCTCTGCAACCTGACTCGATCCACCTTGTCCCTCGGTAGCTTGTGCAACTCGTCGTGTGGGGCTCCATACTGCAGCTTTCCACTTTCGGTTAGCGCCTACAATTCGGCAGGAACCATCAGTGAAGAGGGCATAACGTCTTTCAGTCTCCGGTAGCTCATTATATGGTGGGGCTTCCTCAGCACAAGTCACTTGCTCTTCCTCTTCTTCAGAAGATAATCCAAAAGTCTCACCTTCAGGCCAGTTTGTTATAATTTCTAGAATCCCAGGGCGATTCGGGTTTCCAATACGGGCACGCTGTGTGATGAGGGCGATCCATTTGCTCCATGTGGTGTCGGTGGCGTGATGCGTGGAAGGAACCTTTCCCTTGAACATCCAACCCAGCACCGGTAGTCGGGGTGCCAGAAGCAACTGTGCTTCAGTGCCAATTACCTCAGAGGCAGCTTGGACTCCTTCATAGGCTGCCAAGATTTCCTTCTCTGTGGGAGTGTAGTTGGCTTCAGACCCTCTGTAGCTTCGGCTCCAGAATCCCAGTGGTCGGCCACGAGTCTCACCAGGCACCTTCTGCCAGAGGCTCCAGGACAGACCATTGTTCCCGGCTGCAGAGTAGAGCACGTTCTTCACCTCTGGTCCTGTTCTGACTGGGCCAAGGGCTACCGCATGAGCGATTTCCTGCTTGATCTGGGCAAAGGCTTGCTGCTGTTCAGGGCCCCAGTGGAAATCATTCTTCTTGCGGGTAACCAGGTAGAGAGGACTCACGATCTGGCTGTACTCGGGAATGTGCATCCTCCAGAAACCTATGGCGCCTAGGAAAGCTTGTGTTTCCTTCTTGTTGGTCGGTGGAGACATCGCAGTGATCTTATTGATGACCTCAGTGGGAATCTGACGCCGTCCATCTTGCCACTTTACTCCCAGGAACTGGATCTCTTGAGCAGGTCCCTTGACTTTGCTCCTTTTGATGGCAAAGCCAGCTTCCAGGAGAATCTGGATGATTTTCTCTCCTTTCTCAAACACTTCCTTTGCTGTGTTTCCCCACACAATGATGTCATCGATGTATTGCAGATGTTCTGGGGCCTCACCCTTTTCCAATGCAGTCTGGATCAGTCCGTGGCAAATGGTGGGACTGTGCTTCCACCCCTGGGGCAGTCGATTCCAGGTGTATTGCACACCCTTCCAGGTAAAAGCAAACTGGGGCCTGCATTCTGCTGCCAAAGGAATGGAGAAGAAGGCATTGGCAATGTCAATAGTAGAGTACCACTTCGCTGCTTTGGACTCCAGCTCGTACTGAAGTTCCAACATGTCCGGCACAGCGGCGCTCAATGGTGGCGTGACCTCATTCAGGCCACGGTAGTCCACCGTCAGCCTCCATTCTCCACTGGACTTACGCACTGGCCATATAGGGCTGTTGAAAGGTGAATGGGCCTTGCTGACCACCCCTTGGCTCTCCAGTTTGCGAATCATCTCATGGATGGGAACCACAGAGTCTCTGTCGGTGCGGTATTGCCGATGGTGCACTGTTGCTGTGGCGATTGGCACCTGTTGTTCTTCAACTCTCAGCAGTCCCACAGCAGAGGGGTCATCTGAGAGGCCAGGCAATGTACTCAGTTGTCTGATATCTTCTGTCTCCACAGCAGCTATCCCAAAAGCCCAACAATGTCCTTTTGGGTCCTTGAAATACCCATTTCTGAGATAGTCTATGCCGAGAATGCACGGGGCCTCCGGGCCCGTCACGATGGGGTGTTTCTGCCACTCGTTCCCAGTTAAACTCACTTCAGCTTCCAGTACAGTCAGCTGCTGGGATCCTCCTGTCACTCCAGAAATAGAAATGGGTTCTGCTCCCACATACCTTGATGGCATCAGAGTACATTGAGCACCGGTGTCAACCAAAGCCGTGTATTTTTGTGGGTCAGATGTGCCAGGCCATCGGACCCACACAGTCCAAAAGACCCGATTCTCCCTTTCCTCTACCTGGCTAGAGGCAGGGCCCCTCTATTCCTGGTCATGTTGCATGTTGCTCCCTTCCGGTGAATATGTTCCTGAGGTCCCTTCAAGAGGATCGGTCATATTATCATTCCGGTACCGTCTGGAGTTCTGTGTGCGAGAGACCGGAGCAATATTGACTCTAGATGCGCTTCTTGTGGTAGTTGTCCCTCTTTTTAGTTCACGTACCCGAGCTGCTAAGGAGGAGGTGGGTTTTCCATCCCACTTACTCATGTCTTCTCCATGTTCCTGAAGGAAAAACCAGAGGTTACCTCGTGGGGTGTATCCTCTCTCCCTGGTTGGGGGACGCCGGCTCCTAATGGCAGAGACTCTTGTTGGTTCTGGCGAGATCGGGTAAATCTCTTCCTTAAGTTCCTTTTTCAGTTTCTGATGGCCTTCTTCAATCAAGCTCCGGACTTGCTCAGCCAAAAGACTTGTTTCCACGGATGAGACATGGGTGCGAAACGGGGCTGTGACGGTGTCCTCGTAAATCCTCAGTTTGTTCACCAAGACACCCACCCTGTCCTCACCTTCCCTCCATTGCAGCGTTGCCAGGTAACGGGAGTACATCTCTGGTCCAAGGCGTGCGAACCTCAACCACATCTGTGATGTGCACTGGACACCATCTGGGCTCTTCGGAAATCTCTCATCTTCTGAGAAAATGATCTCCAGCACAGCCAATTCCCTCAGGCACCGGATACCTTGTTCCATTGTGCTCCATTTCCCTTGGTGCACCTGGAAGTCTTCTTTACAAAGGTACCTGTCCCTTACACTTGTAAGCAGTCGCCGCCAGAGGCTGAGAGTTTCTTGGGTTCTCCCGATCCCCTGGTCAATGACCACATCCCGGGACAGAGATCCCAGCTGCCTGGCCTCACTTCCGTCCAGAATGGTGTCATTGGCTGCAGCGTCCCAGATGCGGAGCAGCCAGGTCAGGATAGACTCGTTCGTCTGGCGGGTGAATTCCCTCCGCAGGTCTCGCAGCTCACCCAGGGATAGCGACCGAGTGATGATCTCTGGCTCTGCCTCTTCTGCTGGGTGCGAAGGTCCTGCTGCATCCTCGTCAGTCACTATGCGGACTGATTTGCTTTTTGATTTCTTCTTCTGAACGGGGGCAACTGCAATCGGTTTAGGCTGTTCTGGTTCAGTAACAGTTTGTGTGGAGATGCTGACAGCGCCTTTGGTTTTTTCCTCCTCTGTGTCAGTCTGCGTGGACATAGACGCTGCAGTCTTGCGTCTGGGTTCTTTCTCCTCTGCATCAGTCTGCGTGGACATGGACGCTGTGGTCTTGTGTCTGGGTTCTTTCTCCTCTGCGTCAGTCTGCGTAGACATGGATGCTACAGTCTTGCATCTGGGTTCTTTCTCCTCTGCGTCAGTCTGCGTAGGGATGGATGCTGTCACTATGCTTTTGGTTCCTTTCTTCTTTGCGACAATCTGTGTAGACATTGTGCTTGTTGCTCGGCTCTTTTTTTTCCTCTCATCCTGGGGATGCTGTGCCATAGCTCTGATCCTAAGCATGGTGTACACAGTGCAGGTCATAGAGAAAAAAGAGAAGAGAACTGACAAGAAGATTATGCCATCCTTAACATCCACAGGGAACTCAATATTTTCAAAAACTGCTGTGTCCGGTCTGAAAGGCTGGAAAAAAGCATTCTTTAATCTTCCCCCCAGGGGCTGGGTATGATTGTTGAAGCCCCAGATGTAGCAGCCTAAAGTAGGACAAGCAGATAAAGTTGAGTATATATTCCGAATTATGTTCATTGTCTCGGAGGTTATCATGCAGTAGGCATAATAGACTAATAAAGCAAATTTTATACCATACCCTGGTCTACACAGGAGCATTGCAATCGGCAGATAGCTCCCCATGTGCGGAAAAATATAGAGAGCCAGGTACAAGACCCATGTAAGAATGTTAAACATCATAGTGAGTAGGTGGCTTCTACAATACGAAATTGTAATTCTGACTTTTCTCAGCAGCCAGCCCCACGTTGGGCGCCAAATTATGTACTAGTTTGAAAACAAACCAGTGGGAGGCACCAAGTCAGAATAACAATTTAATGGGGAAGTTAAAGAAAAGGAAAGAAAAAACAACTAAAAGAAAACACTGGTTCAAACTGACAGAGTCAAGATACAACCTGAGTCCCTGTTAGGCAGGGTGGTGGTAGCAGTCTGCTAGAATTATGGCTGCAGTCCTCTGAAGCGGTGATCCTGTAGAAAAGAGGGTCTGCTCTTCCTCAGAAGGTCCAGTGGTGGCTGTGTAGCTCCTGTCCTCTGGAAATCCAGTGGAAAGGTCTCCTCTCTGGTTTTCAACCTCAGCTTATATCCACACTGGGATGCTTGGTTCCTCCCTCTGGGTGGAGCATCTCACAATGGGGTAATGAGTCATAAGGCCAGGTGTTGATTGGGCTCATTAACAGATGATAGTCCAGAGGGAGTTATCTATGAGTCATGCGGCAGGACAATGATGGGCCATTAACAGCAAGATAGTCTGGGGGGAGGAGGCAAGGAAACACTGCCCCACCTGATTTCAACGGCTGATGGGGATGGTAATAGAATACACTGCAACCCAGGACAGTAGTAAGTTTTTAGAACAATACCCCCACTGAGAACTGAAGTAGAGTACTAGTGACTGAAGTCAGTGCATGTCTTAAGAATAATTCTTTTAGGCCCTGGGCCCTGGGCGAGTGGTTTCCCCTGTTGAGCAGTGATTTAACCAGCTGAGGAGCTGCAGACAGACACCCACACTCTGCTGAATTTGATGGACATAAGCAGCCACTTGGAAGTTGAGCATGTGGTTAAGTGCTTTTCTCAGCAGGGGCTCTGGCTGAGTTTTGAATGTCACTGTTATATGTCTTTCCAATATAAGAAAAATATGTTTTCTGCATCTCTTTATTACAGAGTCTGTTCATTCTTTTGACACTCTTATGCTCCCTTTTCCCATAAGAAATTAAATTGTCTTTTCTACAACATTCTTTTCTACTACAGCCAGTAACTCCATCTTTGAAAAGAGGCTCAGGGATGGAAAGGAGCAGAAGAAGAACAGATGAGGTGTTTAAAAACTTTCATTCATATGTCCTTAGTAATGAAGTGCAAGGGGAAAGAAATTCAGAGCATGTGTAATGCATAAGTTGAATGATTTCTAAATAGGATTGTTTCCACATTTTCTATGAGCCATCAATAGCTTTTTAATGGTCCATCCCCAAATCCTGAGAGATGGTAGAATGTGCATTGATGCCCATCTGGTGTTCTGATGGGCTCCCATGATAGACAGAGGCATTTTTATTTTACTTTAGTTTTTCCAGGAACATATTCTTTTTCTTTCAGAATAAAACCCTGCTTGCAAAAAAATTACTCCCCAAAAGAGGATGGGAAGTATCTTACTAACTTTCATTTTCCTTTCAACCAAATTCCCTGTGAACTTCTTCATAAAGGTGGTGTGGATGTGCATAATTCAGATGCCAGATCTTGCTAAACCAAAGAAAAATGTCTTTTAAATTTGCATGTAGAAGCTTTAGGCTGTAAGAGATCAGACAAGGTCAGTGTCTGCCAGTCAGCTGACATAGTCTCAATTCTAAGCTGAGTCTGTATATTAACCCAGACCCAAACTGATTTCAGAAAAAACACATGAAATGGATTTTCTGAGTCCTAAGGTAATAGGTGCAGGTGACCTGTTAACACAGATTAGAATTTTCCTAATTTCCCAAGTGGGAGTTAAACATAATTCTAGATTTAATAACTTGCATTACAAGTACACATAAATGGCCTTTAAAAAATGAGAAATTTTGCTTTTGAAGCAGAACCATGAAGGTTGCAGCTGTATCTGTAATTTTGCAGTGTATCCTGTTTCTCTGGGTATGCATAACAAAGATTTGTCACTTTCTTCTTCTCAGAAGGTGAGAGGCATGATTCCGTGTGTCCCGTGTCCAGGTTATTTGGTATTCTTTGATCCCAGTTCTGATGTTTTGGTCATCTCACAACTCTTGCTGGGTTCCTGGCTTTTGTGTTTTGTGTTTGCTTGGCAGGGAGTGATGGAGAAAAGTCCCGGTCACTGCTTAGACCTTTATGGGCTGCTGCACACACTTTAGAGGGAAGGAGGAGTAACAGGTAGTTTGACGTAGAAACTACTCTGCCTTGTGATTTTATGCTATTTTGAGACACACCCCCCCCCCCCCCCACCTTGGATATTCTTGCTCTTAGTAAGGTATTATTACATCTTTTAAAGAAACTTCTCCTCCCGAGGTATCCCATAGCAGCATCTCAGGCTTTTAATCCAAGAAAGTTGCACAGCAGCAGAAACAGCTCAAGCTGGGTACCTTTGGGGAGGGACCCTGAAAAAACAAGTTCCTGGGCAATTAAACAGTCTGAGTTTCCAAACACTTGTGTGGCAGTTCAGACCAATAATATCAGGGTCTGGGGTCTTCCTGTTGCTCATCAGGTCTCTTCGTTGTCTCTGGGTGGTCTATTTTGTTATCGTATTTTAGCTCTGAGGCTGTGTTTTCTGCTGATAGCTGGAACTTCCTTATCTTCCAGCTCCAGCCATCTCTTGGGTCCCTCTTTCAGGGAAGTAGATAAAGGCTCAGAAGTTCAACATATCTGCATGACAGTTCACAGCCTCGAGCCTAAGGATTCAGCCGATTTAGTAACTAGTGATAAGCAGACAGCTTCAGTCCCATGTTCAATATTCCTTAACAGCATCCATCACAATCTTCTTGCTCTTCATCCATCTTGCTTGTCATCTGGCTGGAACTCCTCTAGCTTGTCACCCCCTTGAAAGAAATTTCACATCTTAAATGGCTTGCCATAGAGGGGGAAACACAAAGTGCCAGAATAAAAACTTCATTACTTGTATCAGAGTCAGGGAACTAAATGTTTCTTTACCATTAACAAATCTGCTGTAGATTGGATGAAAATGAATTATATTCCCACCTGGCAATTCTCTGCAGCAAAATTCTGCTAATGCCCTGTGAAAATGTGAGTATGGTCTTTGATATGGCTGCTGGCCCAATTGCTGGGATTTTCACAACATATTTAGGTTATGTGTATGATCCTGTATCTCATAAAGTGGATGACCAAGACTCATGGCTGAGGTCTGTTCTGATTCTTGCTTGCTTCTGTTGTCTTTTTGCTGTGCTCTTTAGTTTGGGGTTTTTTACATTTTACAGTGGGTAATGCACATGTCTGAAGGAATATGGAAGTTTCTGTCCTTCTCTGCCGTGTTCTGCAGGTTTTTTCTTCCCACTGTGGATAGTCCATGCATGGAGATGGCTGGAGACAGAGGGCAGCCAGCACAGGTTCGGCTGTACAGACAAAATACCCAGCTAATTGTAATCAAATACATTCCATCCTAAGAAGCACTTCATGGTCCACCTACTTCTCCGTAGAAAGCTTCCTGTCAGCATTAGCTCTGCTGAAAAAACCCCAAACCTTCTCCAGCAGGAATCCTGTGGGCAAACAGGAAGACAAGCACTGTGAAAGATACACATTAAAGTGAACTCTAGTTTGCATTTCAGAAACTCTTTTACAGTGAACTAAGCTGAAGGCTGTCATGGATTTGAAGACCCTCATTGACTGTGATGATTTCTGGCTGGAAGGATTTGTTTATTTTGTTATTTAAGAGATTGTCCCTCTTTGTTTTTCCTGTGTGATGAGAATTGCAGAAATAAACTTCTGCCCTGCTCTGGCTGGAACTGTGTGTGCCTCAAAACTTTTCGCAGAGCATGTTCACATACCATGTTGTATATTTTTGCTTTAATTTTTAAACAACAAAAAAAAGACTTTTAGAGAAATCATTGCTAGATGGTGTGCATAGGAGTAAAGTTAAGTGCTTAGGAAGCCAGTCTTTCTCCTTCTCCATCTTCCTTCCTTTTCCCACCTAAACCCAAATAAATTTAGTCACATGAAATATCTGAAACAGAGCTGACAGACACCTTGCTGGGCTCTTCCCCTTGCCTTTGCAGCATGAGGGCAAAGCAAGCACAGGTGATGCTCTAATGCCAGCCAAAACATGCTACAGCCCCTGAAAGAAGCAAGCAGTTGGAGGCACCTAAAAAGCCATGACTTTCAGGAGTTCTGAACAAAGCAACACTCTGTATTTGGGGGTGGATCGTGGTGGTTACTGCCCAGTGCTCCAATTTACTCTCTGTAAGAGGAAGTGGGAAGTAAGAAAGCACAAGAGCCAGCAGATGGCTTATCCTTTTCCTCTTGCTGACCAAAGGAACAGCTCTGACCAGTGGGTAAATCACTCCTGTTTTTCTGATGAGATGGCCCAGCAATCCCTGCCAGATTTAGCTGCAGCTCTTTGACTCTCCACTCAGAAACCTGTGGAGGGAAACTTGTCTCTGATGCTGAAGGAGAGGACATCACTTACCTCACCCAAAGCATTCAAGGTCCTTATATGCTGAACTCCTTTTAGGCAGCTAAAGCCAACTAATGCCTCCAAACAAACTGACTATACTATTAATCAAGCAAGAGAAAAGTGAACTAAGCTGTACAGATAGCTCCACCACCTTAACATTATTCCTTTGATTCAAGTTAAAACAACAGTAGTGTTGCAGAAAGGGACCAGATGGTTGCTGGTTGGAAATTTGAGTCTGAGTCAGCAGGACCCTGGCAGCCAGGAGGGACATCCCTGTGCTGGGGACATCAGGCCCAGCATTGGCAGCCAGGCCAGGAAGGGGATTGTCCCTCTCTGCTCTGCGCTGCGGTGGCCTCACCTGGAGTATTGTGTGCAGTTTTGGGTTGTTTCCTTTTGTTCTTAACACCAGCAGGAATGCACATATCTTCTCTTTATTCCTCTTCTTCTTTTTTTTGGCGGTAATGATGGAGTTAGATGTTACACATTAATATCTAGCATGGAGAGATCTATGTCTTCTACATCCTACAAATTTTAATGCCCCCCATTAATGCTCTCCCTTCGTAGAAGCCAAAAAACATTGAAAGAAGAGGCAGAAAGTATTAGTTTTGCTGTGACAATAATGTTCAGGAATAAGGATGGGACAAAGTAGAGCACTCTTGGTTCCATTGACTCCCTGCTCCAAGAAAGGTGTTTTAATGGCATGGTAGTACTTCAAGGGCTGAAAACATTATTGAGACAAACATAATAACCCCCCTTATTGGCCTACTAGATCTATGAAGAACTTCAGTTCTTCACAGCATGTGTTTGAGCTGTCACTAGTGCTTATTCTACTGAAATCAATGAGCTCCTCCACGAGACAAGTAGTTATTCCCAGTTTTGAGATGAAGGCCACCAGTCAAAAAAACCCCATAATTTTTTCCAAAGGTAAAAAAAAAAAAAGAAAAAAAGAAAAAAAGAGAAAAAGAATAAGAGACCATGAGCAAAATCAGCAATAGAAGACTGATCTTCATCCTCAGACCATGCTCCATCTTGGAGTCCACACTGCTTCTCAGATGCTTCTTTTGGTAATTTATATATGCCAAGGGGAAGAAATATGAGATAAGACAGGGGCTTTAAAAACGTGTGACTGTACTTCTGTGTTTAAAATAATTCCCATGCAGCTCAGTATCTTCCTAGTGCTTTATACCCTGATGATTGATAAATCTCCTAGCACTAGGGAAAAAAAAGCTTTTAGCGTTACAGAAGGGTTTCTCTTACAAGCTAACAGTCCCATTGTGGTCATCACCATCTCTTCCTCCATCCCAGGCAGTTTTTTTCAAAAGCAAGAGCCTAGGAAACAAAAGTTACAGAGATTTTTGCAATTTTTTTTTTTTAGGGAAATGAAGGATGAGTATATCTATCAGACATGCAAACAGAGGCTGCTGCAGGAATCTACGAGACATTGCCAAGGCAATCATCACTTTTCTGCAGAGATCATAAGCGCACAACTGATATTTCACAGTGAAAAATCTATTGGCTTATTCTTTTGTATTGTGAAGCATAGGTGACTTTGCAGTAAATGAACATAATGGGTTATTGTGTCACGATTACACCTGTTTGCCACCCTGGAAACAGCACTTCCGTTTTCAACTGCTCCAAGTGCATTAGTAGAAAGTCCAGGCATTGCCAGGGAACTCATTATATTGGGAACTGACTTAATTTTTAATCTGAGTTACAGAAATGTCCCTTAGTGTCCTGATACATTTAATATTTACTGCTTCAAGCAGGCAGGTCTCAGGTGGGAGAGAAGAGTAATTCCTTTCTGCAGTCTGCTGGAGTTATTTCTAACTCTAGTTAAAGTGGCGAGTTTCTTGCAGCTGCTTTTCAAAAGGAGAAGTGTGTGACATGTGAATCAATTTGAATCAGGCCCAGGGGGCTACAAAAGTGTATCTGTAGAAAAGCTTGGCTTTCACTTACTACAGTGTCACACAAATATACCTCCTTCATATAATTTACTCACTTGGAGACACAGTAGAACCAAATACACTTTTTTGGCTCTAGGGAGTGCTAGGACCACTTTTGAAACCAGCAGCAGCAAAAGAAATGTGTTTGCCTCTGTGGTCCTGTGTATTGCCCTGGCTGGTTTAGCGGAATATATGATTCAAGAGGCTAAAAGAAAAAAGCTTCTGATTCTGCATTTTCTCTACCTTTATCCATCTTCCTCATTGCAATACTTAATTTCTCCTTACTGTAGAAATCTTGTGAGCTTCCTTATCCAGAAGGCTGGAAGTTTCATGTTTGTTCCCTATACAGCATAAACAAAGTCGATCTGGTTGTTTCCTTTCCCGCTGCCATCAACAAATCAGCTGTTTCAGGCCATCCCTTCCCTTTGCTTTTGCATGAAAGCAAAGCAGAGCCTGTTACCCCTGTTTCCTCCACCTTTGTAGCCTCTTAGTGCTGCTTCTTTGTTAAAACACACAAGAGGTTGTGAAATTCTCTGTGCTGCAGGGTTCTCACATCTCTTCCAGAAACGCCAGCTGACAGAGAGATACAAAGCACCTTAGCTGAAAAAAGGGAAATTTTTGCCGTTAGTCTGTGATGTTGACTTGTTGAGCCATAGGATTTTATGTCAACCAATTAGCCGTTTTTATCCTTTCATTTCGACTTCTTGGCGTTGGAATGAGGAAAGCAAAATGCTGTAATAAAGCAGCTGTGTGAGATGTATCTGTATGTCTGTGGTCTTCTGCCACTCTCCTGAATCGGTTGACCTTATTTTCTAAGTTAGAAGGTCTCTGAGGCAAGTGGAGGATAAACGGATGAGAAAATGGATTTTCCCCTCTGCAGAAGCTGATATGTATAAGCATCAGCAACAGTAAGGAAATTATTCTCATATCTTACTTTAATAATTGATCTGCTCAGCTATTTGCAGACCTCCTTCCAGGGTCACTACCCACAGGATCTGTCTGCTGTACTGATCCAGCCACCAGAAAACAGAGTTCACGTGGCCTCTGTATGAAAAAAATATTGGAGAAAACTGCCTCTGTCATGGGGCTTCAGCTGATCTCCTGTGCTCGGTCCTGCACTCAGAGCCATCCCAGGAGCTGAATCTGAGTGTCAGCAAAAAGATCCCCCTCCTCGGCAATGACTTTTTTTCCAACCTTGAGTAATTAGCAACTTGTGCTTCATCCTAAGGAGCAAAGCCTGCCCCACTGAGTCCATGTGTTCTGAAAGCTAAGAGCAAAACAAAATTAGGTTTCTTCACCTCCAGACCCTAGAGCCCCTACATTTGGAGATTGCGTGCCAGGGGAGAGTGCCAGCCAAATTCCTTCCTCTGCAGGATTTTCTGAGTCTTTAGAGTATTAAGTATAAGTTAAAACACCTGGGGGGTTTACCTTCTTCCTCTCTTTCCCCCTCTTCTTCTCTGATTCATCTAGTTAAATCAATCTCTGTATGAGGAAGATGTATTCCAGCCCACGGGACACTACCTGAGTGAGGCTTTTCACCTCACCTCACCCCATAAAACTACTCCTGGATTTCAAATCTTATTAGTAACCCTGTCTCCCGTTCTCTGTTTGCTTTTATGTGCTCAGGGTGCCTTTTCTTCTATTCTTAAACTTCTTGTGTATTAGCTGAAGCCATAATTCTTATGAAGGTGTCCATAGGAATGAAAATGCTACAGGGCAAATGCATCCTTAATTTAAGAATATCGTTATCAGGGAAACAGAAGAAGGTTACAAATCCTGGAAGGGATTTGTGACTCCACAGGCTACGAGAACAGTCTGTGAGAACAACAAGCACTCTCTACATGCAGCTGTGACCTCTGAAAGCAACCTCCTGAATCCTGCAGAGCCCCTGCTGTGCTGAGGTTTCTCTGTATGTAAGCACAAGCTGGTTAAGCTCCTTTTGGGTTTCTAATCCTCGCTTAGGAATAATTCCAGAACAGCATCTGAAATGATGCTTTGAGTCTTGGAAAATCCTTATATTCCTGACCCCTCTTCACGACAGATTTTTAGGGTTGAAAATGCATCACTGAAAATAATGAGCAGATTTGGGACTTCTGAAGAAAGATGATGCCCCTTTGCTAACTGCTGTGTGGAAAAGTGTGTTTGTTGGTGTGTGTGTGCACCATTATCTCACACACCGGAGTGGAGGCTTGTGCTTGTATGTGTCTAGATCAAGGTTTTGCATGTGACTTCTTGTAGGCTGATTACTTTCTGTGTCCCTCTGATCTGGAAAAGGCAGCTGGTGTGATTCCTTGTAGGTTCAAGCGTGGAATGTAAAACCACTTCCTTTTTTAATCTTTTGTGAAGCATTTTGTCTTGCTTGGCTTTTCTGTGTGCTGTTGTATCATAAATGGTAATAACTGGAGAACAGGCAGGAATATTTTATGATGAAGGTTAATTTGCTCCTTTCAGACTATGAAGCACCATCCATGGTTGGAGCCCTTATGTCCTTCTCGACCAGGAGCAAATGACAACTTGAACTCACACAGGTGCTTTTCGGCAGCAGCTCACCTGCAAACAGGAATGTGTGTTGCAGTTAAGGTTAAAGCCTGAAATGCTGACCTGATGCAGAGGAAACTTGGCTGTGACTGATGCTCAGTGAGGGGGAAGTAGTAAGAAGAAAAATGGCATTCAGATGCGAATTTCTTCGAGGTGGATAATAAATTAGGATCCTGGGTTAGTGTGAAAACTGGAAACACACAAAAAGCTGCTATAAAAATGCAATTGTGTCCTATTGACAAAGCAGTATATTTTTATTTATGAATAGAAGATACAAAGTATTCTAGCTAAAAGCATCAATGTTAAAGCCATACTATGCTTTATACTGGATTCCTGTTCCATATTGGATTATATATATACATATATAAAATATATGTATATATATATATATATATATATACTGGATTCCATCTCCACACCCACACAGAACTTGCCATCAAGACAAAAAAATCTGGATTCCTTAATAAACTTTAAAGTCTCAGGTTGACATGCAGAAATCCTCGAGGATATAGGATGTGTGCTCTGCTTTGATGAAAACTATGACTCTAAAGTGTTTGTTAAAACTACTGGGCCAAACTCTACTCTCAAACCAACCAGGTACCCAGCCACAGAATCACAGAAGCTTTCTGCTTCTGTGCAGGAATCAGGAACTTGATACAGCTTCATGAGCTAAAAGGGTTTCAAAAATTCATCTTTGCAAAATTTCATCTATATTGTAACTAATGGACTTGCAGTCATTTCCTTGGCGAGTGCTATTTGTGTGGCTTAAAACAAAATACTCTCTTTTTTGTACACATTTCTGCAAGAAGAGGTATGAATGAACATTTTGGTTCTTAGGGTGGAGCTTGTGGATTTGCTGTGTGAATAATATAAATATACTTTTAAAATACACCCAAATTTAAAGTATTTAATATTTTTTATTAGTTCCAAACTCTATGTCCCCTCAGCCTCCCTTGTTCAAAGGGTTTGCAACTCTATCTGCTCCAAGCCTTGCTAATGCCATTTCTTCCAGCACCTGAAAAGTGACAGCATTTTACAGCATAATTGCCAGGGGTGTGAATGTTACATGAAATAATTTAACCACTTGTCGTATCCCATCTTTCCACCCTAAGGTCTTGATGTGTTTATCATGAGGTCTTTTTCAAGTCCCAGATACTTCTTGCTTAGTACACATGAGGTTGTGGTTTGCTGCCTTGTTTTATACTTTTTTTCATTCTTCCCAAGATGAGGGCTTGAATATTTTTGATGATTGGAGTTGTTAGAGTTTGAGGTTTTTGTTGGGTTTTTTTTCTGTAGGGGTGGAGAGAATGGAATGAGGATTGTTTATTTGTTTATTTGATTGTTTTGGTAAGGAGCTAGTCAAATATTTTTAAAGATACAACCAAACCAACAAGAATAGACTTTCTTCACCAACAGCAAAAATCCACCATGGGCATGGACTTATATAATGTTTAAAATATAAAATTATTACAGCACTTTAAGACATCACATTTAATTATCAAAATGGTGCTTTTTTGCTGCTTCCATGCAATGTGAGAAGGTTCTCAATTTGCCCATTGATTATCCTTGGTGTCCGGCTGTGACCTGGGGCTTCAGGGTTACAACTCCAGCCACCATTCTCACCCAGATTCTCCTTTTTATGCTAAATGTTACACTTTGGTAGATGTTTAGACATGCAGACAGTGAGAGCAGTCTGCTAGTTTGGTAATCAGCAAAAGCTTGCTTCAGCTGCCTACTTTTCCAAAAGATTCCATAAGCATACATGTGAATCTACTAAACTGTTTTTCTGTGCTGACTTCCTTGAAACCAGTTCCTGAACTGTACCATTAGTGCATCTCAGGTAAAATAAGGAGGGTTTTGGCTTTAAAGCTGCATTGTGTTTGCTAGGATTACAAAAAAAAATATTTTGAAGTATAAGAGCACTGCAGCAACACAGACAGTACTGGCACAGAGTGCAAAAAGTTTTATGCTGCAAAAAGTAAAGTTTTACGCTGTGCTTTTACTTAAAGCACAGAGCAGCAGCTGTAAAAATTTATTATGTTTTCTGGCTTGCCATTCTGTACTATAAATCATGGTTAATGGAATCTTCCAGGCAAAGCCACTTGGGGATTAGGCTTGGGACAGGGAGCAGGAGCCTCTTGATCCATTGCTCCTGCTGAAGCAGTCAAAACCAGGAAACTGAGCAGGAGCAAGTGGATTTGGGCCCCACATCCCCGATGATGCCTAGTCCAGCATTGTGAGGGAATGTACTATCCTTCAGAACTGCACTTACCTTAGACTTTTAAACCACTGTCAGGATCAAAGTGAGGTAGTGGGGCTCCCACCCCACTGCCAAGATTTTATCCTCTGCTTGAAGGTAGCATTTGTATGATCCAGCATGTCAAGCTGGGCACAAGAACAGGAATGGGTCTAAGTCCTGATGAACCTCTTTGCTTCGGTGTTGCCATTGGTGGGATAAGACTCATCAGGATGCTTTCATCCTGATGAAAGTATTTCAAGGCTCAGCAATTAATGCCCCACGTCATTGCAAGAGCAGCTTACCAGAAGACCATTCCAGAAAGTACATGAGAAGAAGAGAAAATGGGGTAGCAGAAAGTAAAATGTTTTTATTCTTCAGGCCCAAGTGATGACTTTAAGTCATGGTGATTGATAACTTCTGTAACATTTTTATGGCCTTATCATAAAAACTATGCTTTCTTCCCATTTTTTTACCTTTGGCTGCTGTAATAATTTTTCATGGAGAGGCCAAAGGAAAAATATACAGAGTATTTTTCAAACTCAGTAGAACACTTCCTTCCAAATGAGCCTGTTCACAGGCCTTGCATTTCCGCTCTGTGATCTACTTAGAGAGGCCTTGGAAAGTAAAAGGACTTTGGATTCAATATATTTCAGTAAAAGTCTAATCTTGTTAGCTGAGTTGCACACTTTTGTCCAACAACAAAGATCCCTTTTGGAAAAGTAAAGTAGAGGTAGTGGACCATTATGAATGTAATCAACCTTGAGGGTTTATTTTGTTCTTGTCTTTTTTTTTTTTTTTTTTTTTTTTTTGGTCTGTTTGGTTATTTTATTTTATTTTTTTAACTGTTTAAAAATCTAAACTGGTGGGTTAGGTTGTTTTTTTTTTTTCCTTTTGGGAGACTGCAGGAAATGTAACAAGTTTAAAAAATATAAGATGTAAGATTGATGCAAAAACTCTTACTACAGGAAAAAAGCTATGATATGTTAATTAGCTGATGAGGTGTTGTAAGAAACAGTTACTGGCCCATGAAATGAAATGCTGCCCAATCAAAAATGGGGAATAATTAACACCTTTCCCTGCACGGTTACAGATAACTTATCAAAGTGAAAGCAGACAGAAGGGAAATATCATTGTTTAATTGTCATGTTTAAATGAGACTTTATGAAACAAATGTCCTTCAGATTCCCTGCAAAATTCATCCATCACTGTAAGAGTTAGCTATTTTTAACAGTCTTCTGCCAAAATTAGGAAAAGGAGACTGGAAGAAACTCTGGAAGTGTGAGAACTTTAAGAGGAGAAGCAGTCATCTGATAACCAAGATACTGAGAGAACTTTACTAAGACTTCACTGAAATTAGGATTAAATGTATGTTTTGTTCTGGCATAGCCTCAGCTTTACATTTTTCCTGGTTTGCTCTCTCTTCCTTAAAAGAGCAATTTGGTTAAACATTGTATTTGGTTACAGGGCATGACTGCTGAGGCTGAGAACGCCTGGTGCTGAGAATGTTGCAGGTGACCACTTGCCAGAGGCTGGAAAAGTGTCCACGGCACCAGTGGCTCCACACCACTGTCATCACACAGCTCAGTTACACCTGATGCAAATCTGCCTCTTCCAAAACTAGCAGAAAGGAGGTTTTAGTGATGGTGATCATTTGTCTAGAGCAAGATCAACTGAGCACAGACCATATTGCTGCTTATAGAGACACTTGCACGTGTTGGAGATGCTTCTCTGACACTCATCCTGAAGAATCATCTTATTAATGTGAGGGATGGGGAATAACAACAAAGCTGCAGTTCATTTGGCAGGTTCTAAGGACACCATCCATCACCCTGAGCTCAGATCAAGTAGTACAGGAATGGCAGGCTGGTCCAGCAACACATTAAGCCAACAAAAAATTATTTATAATGGATGAGTAACTTTAGAAATAATGGAAACCATAAAGATAATTCACAATCCAAGCAAATAGAAGTCTGCCACTTCTCTGTGAAGTTCTGCCTTTAATGGAAGTGTAGAATTTCAGATTCTGCAGATGTCAGATTATTATAAAGACAACATTTCTCCTGGTACACATTTAATAGTTAATAGTAGTGACCAACACTACTGGGAAACCCAGGAGTTTGGAAGTACTATCCTGTGTCCTCTTAGACTAAGGCCACACATTTGAACTGCCTATAGATCCTGTTAATGCTGGGAGTAGCGTTCATGCACCAAAAGGAGGTGATGAGTTTAAGTGCTTGTTCTCCAAGGATATCTCTAGGGAAATGTCTACTTCTAGAGCTGCTGTTAGTCTTTTAAAAATGACTGAATCAAATTGAGCAACAAGCACTTCCTGTCCTTAGCACTTCTAAAAATAGGTTTCTGCTACAGGAGTTGTTTTAATTAATACTGTATGAAGGTAGTACATGCTCACTAAAAGTATTTCTCTGAAGATGTTTCTGCTCCACCTATTCTTCTGACATGTTTTAGATTATTGTTTGCCATAGTACACTGACCTCCAACTCTTCTGACTTCTATAACAACATGATGATATCTAACAGGGTGATGATATGCAGGGTGTCATCCTGGATGAAATACAGATTGGACTGTGCTCTATTCTACTCTGACTCAAAGCAGGATTGTTGTTAATGATTTTTTTAAGGATGATATTTATTTGCAAATGCTTGTACTCATCAATACAGTCCTGTTCTGCCTAGCAGAAGGCATGTGAAATAAATACTGAAAGAAGAATTTCAGATTTATCTGATAAGAAAGCAGTGCAATTTCAATGAAATCTGCACAAACAATTTCCTTCAATATTGCGGTATATCTCAGTGGACAACAGTCAAGGGCCACAAGAGAGATCATGGGCAGCATCCTGTGCTCCTTTTGCAATCTCACAAAGCATAGGAAAGATTCAGAAATGTCTTAAATGTGATGATTCACTTCAAACTACATCTCACAGACATCAAATCCGTTGACGCCTTTATGTCTTGCATTTAATGCCTTTTATAAGCAGTGGCTCTTCTACCTGCATTGTGGTGAGGTACTTTGAAGCAGCTTGAGTAGTTTGTGCCCTGCTACCACAGGTCAATTTATACTTACTTGTAAACAAGAGTCATTGAAGGAGATGGAGCCTACAGAACAGATTTAGCTTTTTAAATGATACTGAAGACTGTCTAAATTCCTCCTGCCTTTGATGCAATCGCATTCTCGCATCCCTTAGGAAGCTGACTGCCCAAACACTCATGATTAGCCAGCACTAAAATTGCACGCAAAATGGCTGTGCTTGTAGGGAAGGATACCTCTCTCACTGAAATATTTCCGTTTCTTAATTCACTGTAATGAGCAGCTGCTTCTAAGCTGTCTGCAGTCCTTCTTCACAGTTAGTCAGAACTGTTGTCTTATAATGTCTGCATAATGTAAAGTTTTCACTTTTCTTCTACTTTCAACTCAATCAGAGTTTGCTTGAATTTGAGAATTGTATGCTGATGGGATTTAAATACGTCCCAGGAAATTAAGTGTTTTATTAGCTGATGGCATCCAGGCTACTGTAGATATGGTACAGAGAAAGTGTTCATTTTTCTTTGTTTTGATGTGGCCTTTGTTTGCCACTGATTTTTTTTTTTTTTTTCTTTTTTAATGGAAAGTACAAGCAGCAACCCCTTTTTTCAAATATTATACCAATCAAGGAAGACTCTAAGGCAAGTTAAGAAACACAAAGAGCAGTTAGAAAGGCCTACAGTACTGAAACACTGCCTGGGTTGTTCCCTAAAAACTGTGGATTCAAATATCTGAATTACCTCCGAAACAGGTTAAGTCTTGGATGTTTGTTTTCCTACAGGTTTAGTTTCAAGTTCAAAGTTAAATACTGTCCTGGACCTAAAGGCCTGAGGTCCACCTTAAGAAGAGACTTGTAAGATTAATTTCCTTGGAGGAGACAAAATCAGTGTTTTCTAGTGCCATGCTTCTGTCACCTACAAGAAGAGAAGAATAAGCAAACCTATGTAGGATTCTTGGGCTTATCCTTTGGTAATTTACACTAAGAGGGCTTCTGAACTATACAAATGGTTGATTTCTGACATGGTGAATGTGCTTCTGAAATTTAGGCACTTGGATGTGATTCTGCAAATAGTAATGAGTTTTTGGTGACTGCTTACTGATTATTGCAATTGTACATGCAACAATTAGGTCATTAGATAATTAGATAATTAAACCTCGATTATATAATGAAACACAGCTGCCTATAATTCTATTCCAACACACATTACTATTAAGAAGGAAGTTAGCATTAAAGTGATGGATTAATCACAAAGTTTTCACACCATAGATTTTTAGCAGATTTACATGCATTTTGAGGAAACTGTAAACCATAATATAACATAATATTAAAATACTCTTGAAACAGACAATTATAAAGGAATTATAAAGGAATTAATCTCTTTCTTAAAATTAAATGTAAATACTCCACTATTTCTCAAAAGGAATAGGGACCTGTGGGACCCTGATGTAGTTTGGAACTAGAGCCTCTGCCAGTATTCTACATTTTTATTTTCATTTCTTAACCTGCCATAGAAAAAACAGCAGATCACTGACAAACAGCAGTCTGACTCAGAAACAAAATCAATTCTGGTCCTGTAATAGAAGACTGATTAAAATTTCCTCTTTGGTTGTTCTCATATTTACTGTGTTGTGAAAGACAGCATAGTCCTGTTAACGTATCACGAGAACTACGCAGTCTGATAAATGCAGTGTTACATTTGTGCTGTGAATGTCCACCACAAAAATACCAAATGACAGCAAAACAACAATAAAAAAGGAGAGGAAAAAAAAACCAACACAAGAAAGCCCCGCACTAAACGAAACTCTCCTGCTTTCATTAACTTAAGAGTTCTTCTTCAGGTTTTTCATCATTTGATTTCAAACTCTTCATCACCTCTCTGCTGATACCATCTGAGTACTAACTCTGCTATAATATGGCCTTGTTAAAATCTCTTCCCTCTGAGTACTCATAAACAGCAGAGCCTTTCACTGATTTACTCTAACCTGGTACAAACCAGGTATTAATTCACTTTCCTTGAGAAATAATGAGTGTGTAAATTGCCCCTGTGTTTGAGCCTAGATGGTGGTTGGTGCACAGACTAAAGGACACCTCTCTTATACTCCCTATGGATTGCAGCAAACTGTACAGGAATTCTTTTTTTTTATCATCTGTGTGCAAGCAATGGATTATCTTCTGTGGAAACGAATGGGAGAGTTGCACTTGATTGATGGAACAATGCTTAGTTTTTAAGAGGAGAAGATTTGTGCCCCTTCTGCGTACATGATACAGCACCTGCTGTTAAGGAGGGCTTTGTTCTTCATTCCATTTGAAGAAGTTCTAGTTATGGAATAGCAAACTGCTTGCCAAATGTTCCTTTGTTGTCCAAAATCAGTGCAAAATACTGAATTTTTTCTATTCTACTTCTGTTCTATTTCTATTCTATTTCTATTCTATTTCTGAATTCTCCTGAAGTGGACATCACTTAAAAAAGCCTGGCTAAGTTCTGTGCTAAGTGAGAGCTTGTTGTCTCAGAAATAGACAGTTTTGCTTCTTAAAGAAGAATCACAATCTCAGTTTTCATATGAGATTCTTTTCTTCTTACCCTAGGTTTTTATTCTTCTCTATTTTTCTGGCTCTATATCACCACTTGCATATCAACAGAGCACATTACTCCTCAGCCCTACCATTTGCTTTGTGTCAGTAACACCCCCACCAAAAAAAAAAAAGAGTAAAATTACACGCCTGTTTTGATGTTGGTTATACAAAGAAAGTGTATAAAAATCACAGCATGTAACTATAACATGACTGAAAAAAAAATCTGGTTTAACCTGCTTGCTTTTCAAGCATGTTTGTTGGTGGAGCAGGCTGCTGAGGACATAGCATGGTCTGCGTATTGGCAAGGTTTTCTTTTCTTCATAACATGGTAGTTTATCCTCTGTACTTGAAATTTTTCAGATTTTAACATCCAGTTTTGAATTTTTGATGTTCAACAATCAGCAGGTAATGAGCAATTGTGTTGTGTGTCACCTGTGGGTTTGGGAGTTTATTTCTCTCTCTTTTTGTTGTCTCTTTTTTTCATTACTATTATGATGTTGCTGCTCTTGTTGGTTCATTTTCTTTCAGTTATTAAACTGTTCAACTTTTCTTATCTCAACCCACAGAATTTACCTTTTTCCCAGTTCTCCTTCTCAACCCATGGCTGAGACGTGTGTGTGAATGAGCATGGTACTTAGTTGCTGGCTGGAGTTAAACCACAGCAGTATTATAAAGATTGTTCTATCTTTTTATCTCCTATACTGTTATTGCCAGATTATGCATACTTTTCTTTTGCTGTATGAAGCTTGTTTTGTGCTTAATCAGCAAATGCTTAAACTACTAAGCATTACTAAGATAATTATTCTGAATTACACTTGCCACAAAATTTTACAGGGTTTAAAAAAAATATTATTGTTGTAATCAGAAGATTCTTCTACTTCTATTTCCAGACTGCAAGAGAACTTGCCTATTTAGAGAGATCACAATTTATTTTTTGTGGTATCTGAAGTGATTTTCCCTCTAGGACAAAATGGTACTTACCAAAACAAACAAACAAAAAAGACAAGCTTAGTGAAACTGGTCTTCATTAATACATTTTTACACTACTGTATTCTCTTTGTCTCCTATTACTTAATCCACGGCACCTAAATCAAGGGCAGCACTGGAAAATACTCACAGAACTGCTCATGTTTACCTTAATTTACCTATTTATTATGAAACTCAGATGGAGGAGTCACAAACCCACAAATCCGTAGACTGGCTGAGGTTGGAAGAAACCTCCCCAAGCCACCTGGTCCAACCCCCTGCTCAAGCAGAGCCACCTGTGGGAAGCTGCCTTTGACCACACTTAGATGGCTTCTGAATAACTCCAAATATGGAGGCTCCACATCCTTTCTGAGTGACCTGTGCCAGTGCTTGACCACCTGTACAGTGAAAAAGGTTTTCCTGGTGCTCAGACAAAAGCTCCTGTGTTTCAGCTTGTGCCCAGACCTTTCATTCACATGCGCTTTCCCACCATCCTGAATCAGAATGGAACTATATTTCAAAACACTATAAAAACTCTCTTGTTTAAACACTGTTCTAAACCAAGAAGAAATATTATTGTTGCTGCTGGTTGGGCTTTTTTCTGCTCTTTTCCTTGTCCCTGTATCTGCACATCCAAATCCAAACACTTACTGGCTTACATTCCCTATTTCTTAATGATGCGAGATCATCCAGCTCTTCTCAGCTAGGCAAAAGCCTGGAAAGTGAGAATCTTTTCATGCAGAGAACTTGAGAAGCTTTACCATGGAAAAGGAAAATGTGAGTTCATGAAGAATTAATACTGTTTCCCTGTGCTCCTCCTGTGCCCATCAGTTTGCTGTACAAATAGGAGTGGACAGTGGTTAAACGGATTGTCTTTTCTGGCTTTGCAACTCAGGAGCACAAAACAGATGTGTCCAGAGACTGTATTGTATGTTTCCTGAGAGCTTCCACTTTTTAAAAAAGTGAAGAATTAGAAAGACTACAGATGTACTGTGAAATGCCCCAAAGAAAAGTTGGAGTTTTATGTTAGCTGTTTTCCCTGTCTCAATTCACTGAGAAAAGTGAAAACACACAAACAAACAAACAAATAACCACCCCCCCCCAAAACAAACAAACAATCAAACAAACAAACACACCTAAAAAACTCAAAACCCACAAAAAACCCAACAAGAACTGGGTGCATGAAAAGGACAAGAACAAGTTTTTCCTCTATCCCAAAGATAAACACGTATCATTGGCTGTGTTTCATCCTAATCATTAAGCCCCGGTCACTGGACAGCCCAGCAGACCCTATGAGAGATATTTTTTCGCTTTTGTAATGTCCTTGTTTTTCAGACACTTGAAAAAAAATGATGCTGCTTTGCTGCAAAAGTGGGAGTGTGACTGGACAGCCTCTTCCAGTCCATTTATCAAAGTGCTCTTTGCTCTCATTTTGAGGCTGGCTTCAAGCAATACACAGCTCTGACAATGCTAGCAACACTCAGGGGAGCAAAGAGCCTTGCATGAACAAAACTCTTGTGCTTCTGTTGATTTTTTTTTTAGTTCTGGTACATGCTGTTCTGCACAGGGAGCCTTTCCTTCCGGGGTCACTGAGAAGAAGAAAGCTGAAATAAACAGCCATATACATTGGGACAGCCCTTCACACCACGGTGCAGGAAAAATCAGAGTGCAGCTGAATGTTAAATAGAGCTATGATTTCGTCATGAAGAGCAAAACGTGGTGAAAAAAACAAAGCCCTGAAAGTACAGAAAATACAGCTCTTAGGACAACTAGTGCCAGTCAGATAACTTTGTGAAGCCCGTTTCTGAGGTGCTGTCATTACAACTGCACAAGGAAAAAACAAGTTAGGACTGGATATATAACTGGTATAGTCAGTGTTACTGCAGTCATGAGCAGTTGACTTGAAATTGCTTCCAAGGCTGCATGGTTTGACAGCACAAAAAATAGAGAGCTTTCCTTGGTGAACTGCAATCTTGTGAAAACCAGGATATTTACTTTACTTATATTATACTTACATATATGTATAAATTTAGGTTCGATATTAGGAAGAAATCCTTTCCTGTGAAGGTGATGGGGCCCTGGCACAGGTTACCCAGAGAAGCTGTGGCTGTCCCGTCCCTGGAAATGTCCAAGGCCAGGTTGGCAACTTAGGATAGTGGAAGGTGTCCCTGCCCATGGCAGGGGTGGGACTGGATGAGCTTTAAGGTCCCTTCCAACCCAAACCATTCTGTGATTTTATGAAATATATATACTAAACGATCACTGCACATGCAATGGTTGAAACCTTTGGAGTATCCAAGGGTTTTTCATGGTAGGAATCTAAACCTGAAGAGGTTGGTGAACTGTTTATTTTCTGAGTTGCTTTCCCTGTGCTAAAGTCTGAGCATTCACATCAGCACAGGTGGAATGGTTGCCAATGGGAAATGACTTAGATTTCCCTGCTAACCCTGCAAACCATGCTCCCTTGAGGGCTTTAACATAAGCTCGAAGGACGTGCTGTTTTCCTGAATGGCAGCGTGTTCATCTTGGCTTCCTGTTTAGAGTAACTGCGTACGGAAATGGATTCATCATCTGCAGCTCACCCCGCTACCTCATTCCACCTCCAGTATCATCAGCAAGCAGCTGCCACGTACAAAGTCTGCCTGATAAGTTGAGGCAGGTAGGTTTGAAAGTGATCTGACACTTGAGATGGGAGGGGCACATAACACTCTTGCGATTCTCCACAGTAAACCTGTGCAGTGTTACCACAAAGTGCTTCTGTGGGGAGAAGAAGGAGGAGTATTCGATCATGTGTGCACCAATTTCCTTCTTTCGGTCTGTAGTGCTATATAATGGGATGAAGAAAGATGTGGTTGTGTGTGACTGCTGAGCAAAGACTAGAGAAATTGCTGTCTGATGTTTAAGAAAGCAAAAATTCCCCAAATCCTCAGTCGTACGTGTGCAGCCTGCAACAATTGGAAGGCCAACTGGGTCAGCTTCACCTGTACCAGTGCAAGTTTTATGAGAGGTGGGACAAAGGCAGTTGTATGACCTTCAGGCCTTTAGATGTATTGTTCATTTATTTTTTTTCTCTGTGGATGCCAGACACTTACCATCCAGAATTACCGCATTTTCCTTCTTAAAGATCTCCCCCCAAGAGAAGAACCCCTCACCTAAGCTTTTTTTCTTTTCTCACTGGTCAGTGGGTCAACAGGAATTAATTTTTTAGAGGTCAGATGGCAGAATTCTGTTCCTGCTGCAGCATTTCCATTCCTTCCTGTTGTGTTCATAACAGTTTGCAACTGATCCAGGTCAAGACTTATCTGATGATTTGGCTACTAGTTCTAGCCAGAGAAGGTCTATGTCTGCTGTAGCTTGAGCAGGAGTTGCAACATCACTTTGTGAACTTTGTTAAAATATCAGAATCCAGTTTAGCCTTTCACATTTGAGTGGTCCTTTGCAGTGAAAAACAGTCAGCTGCAATAATCAAGCAGATGGAAGCGAGTGCCATTTTCTCAGATGTCATTCTTTTTCTTTCTGTTTTTAACTGGACAGTCTTAAATGCAATCTTTTATTTTAAGAATAATTTAAGAAGGCAAGCCTGTAGCCCGCACAATCAGAAAGAGCTGGGAGAGTGGTTTTATCTCCTACAGATTTTCTTTTTCTTTATCTGTGCCTCATGCTTAAGGCTACCAAACTGTAACTGCACAACTTCTTTGATTCAGTGAGCAAGAACTGTCCTGAGGTGGGATATTAAAGGGAATTTTGAAGAGGGATCATAGATTTCCAGCTGTGCTTCTGTCTCTGGGTATGTGTACTGGTTCATGTAATAGGAAATGGGGTGAATCAGATTTAATTTATGTCAACAGCTCAAAATATGCTATGCTAGAACTCTGATTTCATGAAAAAGGATGTTTTTCTAATGGTTTGAGCAGAAATCTCATTAAAAGAGTATGAAAAGCTGCTATCCTTCAGTTTTCTTCTTCCTCCCTCTCTTTTCATAGTGGTGATGTATGGGATCTTGCAGAAAGTAATTAGGGATATCTAGCCCCTTAAAAAGAAACCGTCTTGTCATTATCGGGACCGAAGTGTTGGCCATCTGCTCTTTCACAACACAGACAGCATTTGACCTGCCAGGCAAAATATTCAAGGCAAAAATACGAACTGAGAAAGACACAAGTGTTCTTAAGCCACCTCATTGCTAGCAGTTACTAAGTAAAATAGTCAGACTTTCTTTCCAGTATTCAAAACCAAACTGTGTGAGCTGGACTGCAACCTTTAAGAAGATTTCTGCCAGTGTATGGAATTCTTTCATAAAAGTTTTCTTTGCTGGCTTCTCTCTCTCTATCCCTTTGTTTTCATTCCTTCAGTGGATTATCTGAGTCCTAATGAAGTAGTAACAATTCTAAGTTTCTTTGTAATGAAACTGATGAAGAGGTTTTAACTTCTTTAAAATAGGTTTTAACTTCTGTGGTTTTTTTGCTCATCCAATGTCCGAGATGATATCCGAAGCCAGAGTCCTTCATGTCAAGACCTTGAGGAGAGTGATTGGTCTCTAGCTATTTTGTGTTATGTTTTGCACAAAGTCAGTAAGCCTTTAATAGCTTGAAGACATTCCTCAGAAGAAAACTGGGTATTGTGAATAGAGAATTTATGAAACACTCTGTAAGACTGATAGATAATTCTATCAGTCTAGGGCTGTTTTCTGACACTGAGGATTAGGTAAGTCAGAAAAGGCAGTATGATTTGCTCTGGATTTGTTCTCTCTGTGTATGAGTACAGAATAGGTTTTGTGTGTGTGTGTGTGTGTTAGTGACAGAAGTGTAATGGTAAGCTGGAAAATGGTGTGAGAGATTCATGATGCTCACACAGAGATAGAAGTGGTGGTGCCAGTCAGTGGCATTTTTCTAAGGTGTTACTGTATGCCCTGTAGTCATGCTTGCTCCACACAGAAAGATGGCATATTTCTAAGAATGAAGTACATCTTTTGCTCAAATTGTACCACCTTTATACTGCATGCAGGGATTTTTTTTTTTTTTTAACACTAGACTTACCCCAAAACAACATTCTCCTGTTCAGGCTCATATAGAAGCCTGTGGTTTCCATGAGATTCATTGGTCTAGAGGGGAGTTTTAGTGTATTTGCCCACAAACACACTAAAAATTCAGAGGCAAAGTCAACAGGATAATAAAAAGTGTTATTGTCTCTGTCTCTGCAGCTTGACTGTGCCATGGAAGATACCAGGAACTGAAATCTCTGCTTGCCAACACAGTGATGGATGGTCTTGCAAAGCTTTGCTGACAGTGGCAGGACCATCAGCAAAGAGCTGCACAAAGCAGTTACAGGAAAAAACATTTTAGCTAGAATTCAATGTAGGTGAAGTACAGCAATGGAAGAGTAGAAAGAACAATCTGACCCCACCTATAGAGGAAGGGGTTGTTATCACTAGAGAATGAAATCCTGGGGGTACAACAGCTGTTGGCACAAAACGACTGCCCTCAGAAACCATCCAAAAAAGTGAATTAATTAGAAGTTATGAGGAGAGGGAGAATAAGATCATGCTGTTATTTCATGTACTACATGCCCAGATCTTGGACACTTTGAGCCACCCCATTCTCTCCCACCTCTAAAAGGATATGTTTTAACAGAAAAAGATTGGGATAATGGCAGCAATCAAGACCAGAAATATAGAGCTGTTGAATGGACTAGAACTATCCAGGCTGGAGAGGGCAGTAGAAAATCAACACCTTTAACAGACAGCAAAGGGCTACCCTGTGCCCCTCTCAGGGAGGAGAGAACTCCAGAGCGAAGGATAGAAGCTGAGCCTGGGAGAGGGGGAAGGATAGATGGTCTAGTGTTTGCCTTTCACTGCCCAGATCTGTACTTTTGGTGGTAAATTAAATTAATGCTTCTCAACCTAAGTCAGCTGTGCTCCTAACAGCAACAGGTCAACAATCTCCCTGTTTTTATCTTGGGGTATGAGCTTTATAAACTGGTGTTAGTCTGCATTTTCTGCACATGTCCCACTGAGCATGGGTAGTCTGGCCATTAGCCAAGGCTGACACACCAAAGGAGCCTCTGCATCCCTGGAATCAGCACCATTTAAGAAGTCAAGGCAGTATGGAGGAAGAGGAAAGATATATCTCTTTTATATATCGACGGCTGACCACTGTCAGCATTGACAATCTCTCTACTAGCTCTTGTATTCTTAAAATAATTATGTTAACTCAAAATAGTTTTGTAACTGCATATCCTGAATCGCTCTAGGAAAGGTTTGCCAATAAGCAATGGGATGGATTTCACCCATGAAAAGTTTTCAGGATAGTTTGAAAGTTCAACTCTGTTAGGCAAAAATCCCCTGCAAATGAAAATCAGGTCCTTTACTTTTTCAATATTAAAATGGTTTTTTTTATGCTTCATCAAGCTTCTCCAGTAATTGACACACTTTGCCAAATAAAGTACTCAAAATAGATTTTCAAGTGGACTATTTTAAAAAATAATTATTCTCCATAATGCTAGCCTTATGAAAATATTATTATCTTTACCTATTATTCATAATGAATAACAAATTCAGGCCTCCCTTCAGAACAGAAGAATTAATTGCACATTGATCATCATATAAATGAAGCAAAGTAATGTGGCTTAGCTGTTTTTCTGAAATATCTGTTTTAAGAGGCCCTGAGCAAAGAAATGTGCAAACATTTATCCTTTAATTATAAAAAATAAACCACAAGGAGGAATGCATAACTAATTTTATAGACTTGAATTAACTTTAAATAATTTGTGTGGGAACAGATAGCCTTGGCTAACAGCGAATAAAACCAATGGGACCGATCTTGTACGCTGCTATTTACATCTACTTGGAAACATGCAATTATTATTCTTTTCTTTGTGGAGTCCTCTTCTGGCAGAATTAAGGCTGGGACAATCTCATAGAAAATATCTAAATAACTTGAAGTCTTCCTCAATTTCAGGTAGCATGACTGTGAGGATTTAAGGGAAAAACTAATTTTCTTTCTACTGTTAAAACTATGCATAGACAAAGTAGGAGGAGGCTGTGGAAGTCTAGAAAACACGTCAGGTTATCTTCCAGGCACTGTTCCCCTTTGTTTTATCATTTATCCACCCTTGGCAAAATACTAATACATTGTTATACATACTAGAATTTTGTGATTTTTTTAAAGGGGAGGCTAGGAGTGAGTTTATTTCAAAAGAATTGGTGGTTTTATTTTCTTCAGAATAAAATTTTAACACAGATTAATTTCTTTCAATTTTTTTTTGCTAATTAAATGCAATCTGTCCTTATGATACTGTTCATTGTGATACTTTTAATAGGCAGAATATCTGTTGCTACTTTTTAAAAATACTCTGTTCTTGACAGTTTGAAAATTAGAAAATTTGGATTGGTAGTAGAGAATTTGAAGGCAAGTGAGGTATTTTGGAAATACAACCTTTTCCTTGAGAAATGTTTTCCTTTTCATTTAGTAGTTAAGAAGCAAGTACTCTTTTTATTCCCCCACCCCTGCCTCCATGTATAAAGGCTAAAGGATGAGTGTAGGAGAAATCTGACTGACAGAAGGATCTTAGCCAGCTCCCTTCAAGGGACAGGAGCAAAATGACCTGCAGCTGAGCACAATTGGCAGTGGCTGTTAATTGCAGGAACAGGAGGGCAAGACATGATGCAAAGAGGCAGCTTTGTAACAGAAGCAGGGGAGAAGGACATTAAAGGGAATAAGTAATAAGGACTGGGTGCTGAATGGAATACAGATGGAAACGTGCACTGGGGTTTTAGTCATTGGCTGCTTAATGCTCTTTCTTGCAGGTGGCCATCGGTGACCTCTGTTTTGTCAACACGTGAATCACAGCAAGAATAGGTCTCAGTCAGCACTTCCAGTAGCTCCTGTGGTTTGCAAAACACAAAGTTATTTAGCTGGTGAGAGGCTGACCTTATTAAATGAAAAAGGAGGCTGTAAGACCTCTGGAAAGATCCCTTTTTTCCCCTCCATCTTTGAAAGAAGAAGGAATTAATAATACTCAAAATACAAGAAGAGTTCTCTTGTATGCTCCTCCTTTTTATGGGGAGTGTAGAATTTTTCTGCTTATAAGGTAAGTGCCCAGGATATTTAATAGAGAAAATTCCAGTGATACAGATCTTCATCTTTTTTTCCTTTTCACCTTCTTTGAATTTCCAGGTATCTGATTCTGATTTACTTTATTCAGCACGAGGTTCAGACTTTCAGAAGAGTCTAACAATTTAAAGTGCCTTGTTGTAAAAATTCCAAAACCAAGAAGCTTTCACAGGGCTTGGCTTTCAGAAAGATGTTAATATAAGTTAATGTAGGTTTAATACTGGAGCATGAACATTGAGTAGTCCCAGTAGGACCAACTGATTTCAGCTATCCACACTCTACAAATAACCCCATTATAAGGCTAACTTTACCATCTTTGTTGGTCGAACAAAAGAACCAAACCTTTCAAGCATGTCTGAAAATCCCATTGATAATATCACTAGAGGATCTAACAAGATAGAAACCAAAAGGAATTGTTGGGGCAGCTGGTGATGCACCAGCTCTTCCACCAGTAGGAAACATGCCCTTGGCAAGTAACCATCCTCTTCAGGAGACCTCTGCATCCTTTAGGAATGTGGGTGCAAAATGTCCAAGCTGGAGGCTTCTACAGGAATATTTCAGTGGTTTTCTTTAATCCAGACCCCAGCCACTGTCACAAAACAACTTGTTGCAAATCTGAGCTCACATTTCTGTGTGGCTGTTGTGTCTCTTTGGTTAATCACACAGAGAATGTCACCCTGTGCTGCCATGTAGGATGACTGGCACTTGCATCACTTTTCCAACCTTATTTGCTTTGTTATAATAGTCACAATTTGCACGAGTACATAAATTTTGCCAGATTTTCATTCAATATTTAATTATGTGAAGGGTGAACTACTTAAGGTGCTCCATCTTCCTGCAAGAAGGAGGATACTCATCTTATCTCTTCCTCCCTTCCCTGCAGGAAATGAATCTTTCAAGAACCTGCAAATGGTGAATTGTGGATACAAATACGCTGTTAGCAAGAATTCTTGTTGCTTCTTTCGAGTCCTGTGAGAGATTTTTCTCTCTCACAGAAGATATTAGTAGAGTTCTATAAGCTGTGAACACCTGCGACCTTGCAAAGCCTTGTTTATAGTATAGTAGGAAAATATTTTGACAATGGATGTTTTAGGATTTTAGCCAATCACCCCAAGGGGTGGCTGATCCTTTGACCAATTAGACTATGAAGAAAAAAGTCTATAAAAGAGTTGTAAAATAATTAAAATGATCGATCTTGCTGCACAATTCCTGCCTGCTGGGTCTCTCTTCTCCTTCCTACCACTGCGGGACACTGCGATAGTGAAGAATCAATGCTCAGGTCCACTTAAAAAGCTTAGGATCATATCGTTGCCTTCCATCTTAAATCAGGACACCTATAAGATTTCAAATTGCAATCTTCTGGTGGTGAATTTGTCACACAAGAGAATTTAAAGAGTTGCTTCATATGAATACGGACTCAGGTGGCTTCAGGAACAACCCAGTTTGGAGCCTGTGCTTGAGTCTGTCATAAAAGACCAGGTTGCCTTCACCAGGATTTCAGGAAAGCCTGTGAGAAAGAGAAGGGGACAAAATTACAAAGTAATATGTGGTTTTGGGATACTGAGAACAGCTTTTTTTTTCTTTTTCTTTTTTCTTCTTTTAATTTTTTCCTATTTACTAGAAAAACATTTTCTGCAGAAAAGAAGGTACTAGGGGAACAAGAGAAAGAAAATAAATTTTCAGGGACTCTGCTACTACTTCTGGGTGTTAGAGTCTGTCTTGAGTAGCTGCACAGGCATTCCCGGATGTACTTTATTTAGGAACTGTGAAATTAATACTTTTCAGTGACAAAATCACAAGAGTCAGTTATTCATAGTTGCTAATTTCATTAGGAAAATGTAAACACTTCTGTCCCTTCTGGCACTGGGAGAAAAAATGAATATGGGTATAGCATTTTACCTTTGATGAATTGTGGTCTTTCACACATCTCAGAGAGAAAAAAAGTCAACTTTTGTGCTTATTTTAGAGATTTTTCTCAACTTTCAATGAGTTTTCTGCTGGGCCTGTTCTGTGCCATGTCTGTATTAAGGTCATATGATATAATCTCAGTGAGCATTGTTGTGACGCCTATGCAAAGAATTAAAGATTATTCTTTTATTTCCAAGTGTTAACATTAAATAAAAAAAAATTAAACATATTAAAAGGACTTGAAGGTTTTATTGCATGCTTAACTCAGAGATAAGAGTAGATTGACTACGTTCATATTTCTTTCCCACTGACCAAAGCAAGTACTTTTACCAGCTAGCAATTAACCTTTATTAAATGCTTTATTAAAATCAAACACTTATTTGTAACAGTTCATTTGAAATGTAAATACTTTGTGTGTCAGGCAGCTGACTTCACAGAACTTTCTGATTAAATCTTTTATCTGCAGCTTTATAGGCTACAACCACAAAGGGCAGCAGGGCCATGAAAAACAGCAAAAGAGTACTAGAATGGAAATGTTTCACTGAAACAGAAAACTTGCTGATCACTTCTTAAATGAGGGCTGACAGTCAGATCGGGGTTGAGATTTAGTTTCTGTGGTCTTAATCTCTGTAGGAAATGGTTCCTTTTGCCTCCCTGAAATGTTGTTTCAGGCTGGCTCCAGTTAAAAAGCCACCCCCTTCTTATGCAAGTGATATGTGTTCACGGCTTTCAGTTTATGAATGCTGCAAAGGTTTTAATTTTTACCAGAATTTCCCAACTGCGTATTGCAAATGCATTGGAATACTTTTTGCCCACTAAGTGGCGTCATTAAAAATGTCTCTGAATTCATGCTATTCATATTACTGACATTTTTTGGTTTTTGAACCTTTATTTTTAATTCTATCAGTCATGAGGTAGTTAATTGAGTGAATTCTTCTGGAGTAGAAAACCTTATAGAAGAAAGCTGGTCAGAATTTGTTTTGTTGCTTTGTTTTTAACACCACTGAGAACACAACACCCTGTTTCATCACTGCCTGCCTTTGAAACTCTGTTCTTCCCAGCTCTTTTGTCTTGGAAGCACCCACAACTACAGTTTCAGTGCTGCCACTTCTCATGACTGTATGGTGACCCTGATAATGGTTTTCTAAAGTCACATCTTCTAGGATTATTGCTTACTGAATTTCAAATGACAAAAATGTGAAGTTTCTGTGTTGTTAATGTCTTCAGTTAAAAAAAGAAGCTAAGCAAGTGCAACCCAGAGGTGCACAAAACAACTCAGATGGCTTTTCCAATTTCCTTAAATTACTTTTAAACAGGAACTTGCAGTGCTAAGTTTTAAGTTTAGTGACAGATGCTTACTATCACACAGAGCTGCAATTAGCAGGAATCTTTTTAACTTTTTCGGTGAAACTAAAGCCAGATTAGAAACATCAGTGTATGTCAGTTGATGGAAAAACAGATGAAAAACAACAGGGCAATACAACTCCTTCAAATGATACAACCCCACCATGAGGAGTAAAAGAGCTTCTGAATTATGTCTTTCCCAAATCAACTCCCTTTTAGACTGTAATATGTTCTTCTGGTGAACAAATCTGTTTTGCTTCAAGTCTAAATACCTAACTACTTCAGAAAGATCCTAGAGAAATTAAGAGTCTTTTCTATTGTGAATTTAACTTGTGCTGAGCCATGAAAGTTGTGGTTATTTGAATTTGACATGTGTCTCAAAATATATTTTCTCCATCTGTTTGATTTGCTGATTACAGCAGTAAAAACAGAATAAATGTCAGGAATATATCAGCTAACAGGTAACAATTTTTGAAACTTTTGCCTACAATTTATGCAGCAAAAGAATGAAAATGGGCTGTGAGGAGGGATTGCTATGAAGAACCCTAAACAGTCACTTTCCTTTTTCCTGCAAGAAGTACAGATACATTTGGATCATGGGAGGAGTGATTTTCATTATTTACTCAGAAAATGAAAATTATTATGTAAATATATATGTGAAATTAAATGTAATGCTGATGGTCTCTCTAAGTATATATGAAAATGTATTTACTAGAAATCCAGAGGGATTCCAGCTTCATATAATATACCTTCTATAATCAGAAATTGATCTTAATATTGTGCCTTAGTTGGAGCTACACTGCAGAGATTCCTTTCTCACCAGAGACTTCAGTAATACGAATAACAGAGAGGAGCTTCACTTTGAAGGTCACAGGATTTTGCTCTGTTCTGCTTGATTAAAAGCTTTGAGGTCATACTTATAGGTCATACTTGGAACTTGTTGGTTCGGTTGGTAACATCTTTTTATCTTTCTTAGTTAGTTCAGTTGGTTTTGGCAGAGGGAAAAATTAGGGAGACATACAAGGACAGATATCAGAGCAAACATCACTGAGATTGATGTTTAAGCAAGGACTTGTCTGTTGAACCTCCACTAGGGACTTGTACATGATGCTTCAGGTGGTAAAACAAAATGTCCCTTACAGCTGAACCTTCATTCAGTGTGTCAGTGGAAAGAGAAATTACCATGGAGAAAACCCATCTGGAAAGTCCACACAATGGGTTGTCAATAAACTGGCTTTTTGTTATTTTGAGTCTGGAAAACCCTACAGTTTTTTATTTGTGGTCTTGAGTCAATTTTTGAAACGTTTAGGAAGTATCCTAAGAACTAATCTTTTTACAAACTTGAAAGCTGGGGTTTTTTTGGTTTTTTAGCCTGTGATGCAATATAAAAGTTTTATACTGGCAGAGAGAATTTCATGTGACTGGCCGGAGGGTTAAATCTCTCTGCCATATTTCAAGACTCTGCTCCAGTCCACCAACTGCCAATCTCTGCTGCAACACCAGAGATACAACTGAGTACCCTTGAAAACATTTTGAAGAAATGTGGTTTCCACTCACTCCCCCCCCCCCCCCCCCCAATGTTATTAGTAAATACTATGTATCATAGTGACCATATGGGGCTGGATAGGATCCCCATAAAGGTTCTGAGGGAGCGGGCAGAAGAGCTCACCAAGCGACTTTCGATTCTTTTTAATGGGTCCTGGTTAACCAGGGAGGTTTCAGCTAACTGGAGGCTGGCAAACATGATGACAATCTACAAGTAGTACTGCAAAAAGGATGCAGGGAATTACAGGCGTGTCACCCGCCCTCAGTGCCAGGGAGGCTGTGGAGCAGATCACCTTGAGTGCCACCAGCAACAGGTACAGGACAACCAGGGGATCAGGCCCAGCCAGCCTGGGTTTAGGAGAGGCAGGTCCTGCCTGACCAACCTGATCCCTCCTGTGACCACGTAACCTGCTCAGTGGATGAGGGAAGGGCTGGGGATGTGGCTACCTGGGCTTTACAAAGCCTTTGACACCTTCTCCCACAGCATCTCCTGGAGAAACTGGCTGCTCATGGACAGGGCCCTGTTCTCTGGGGGAAGAACTGGCTGATGGCAGGGCCGGGGAGTGGGGGGGAATGGAGGGACATCCAGCTGGGGCTGGGCATCTGTGGGGTTCCCATGGGATCAGTACTGTGGCCAGGCCTGTTTAACATCTTCATGAGAGGCCTGGAGGAGGGGATCGAGGGCCCCTCAGTCAGTGTCTGACTGCACCAAGCTGGGTGGGAGTGTGGATCTGCTGGAGGGCAGGAGGGCTCTGCAGAGGGATCTGGACAGGCTGGATCCATGGGATGAGGCCAGTGGGGTGAGGTGCAACCAGGGGAAGTGCTGAGTCCAGCCTTTGGGTCCCTTCAGCCCCCTGCAACTCCAGACTGGGGAAAAGTGGCTGGAAAGCTGGAAAAGGCCCTGGGGATGCTGGTGACAGCAGCTGAACATGAGCCCAGGTGTGTCCAGGTGGCCAAGAAGGCCAGTGGCCCCTGGGCTGTCCCAGCCAGGGTGTGGCAGCAGGACCAGAGCAGTGACCGTCCCTGTGCTGGCACTGCTGAGGGCCACATCTCAAATCCTGGGGCAGCTCTGGGCCCCTCATGACACGAAGGACATTGAGGGGCTGGAGCATGCCCAGAGAAGGCAACAGAGCTGGGGAAGGCTCTGGAGCACCAGGAGCAGCTGTGGGTGGGCTCAGCCTGGAGAAAAGGAGGCTCCGGGGGGAGCTGGTGGCTCTCCACAGCTCCCTGACAGGAGGTTGCAATTACATGGGTGTTCATTTCTTGTCCAAAGCAGTAAGTGATAGGACAAGAGGAAATGGACTCAAGTTGTGCTAGGGGAGGTTTAGGTTGGATATTAGGAGAAATTTCTTCCCCCAGAGGGTTGTTAAGCTCTGGCACAGGCTGCCCAGGGCAGTGATAGAGTCACCTTTCCTGAGGAGATTTAAACAACATGTAGATATGGCACTGAGGGACCTGGTTTAGTGGTGGACTTGGCAGTGCGGGGTTAATGGCCGAACTTGATAACCTTTTCTTTCCAGCCTTAGAGAGTCCATGATTTTATGGTTAGCCTTAATGTGATATGAGGTCAGAACAACATAGACAAGATGGCAATATAATTAATGTCATTTACACAGAAATTCTTGAATAGTGATGAAGCACTGAAATAAGAGTTGTATGAGGTAACAAACTGAGCAAGGTGGTTAATACAGGGAAGAAGCCTTGATTGTTTCTGATCTCTCTTGATCTTCATGCTTACTTGTTGCTTAAGACAAAACATCAAGAAAATTACTGTAAACAGCCTAAGTTTAAAGAAAATTAGCTGTTCAAGCATGCAATAAGATGTCAAATAGGATTATCAAAAGCCTAATTGGGTAGTTGATAATGAGAACAGCTGGTTAAAAATGAGAACCAGCTTCTAATGATTTTCACTGGAGCAGTATCCAAGCACAGAAAATCCAATTATACCACAAAGGGGATTTAGAACGAGGCAGTCCAGCACTGAGCCTCAGCAGTGGTCTGGAAAAGCAATCTCAAACACACAAAGAAAGAAGACTGACTTTGAATGGGCTTATTAAAGCAGGAGTGGAAGTCTCCTCCTCCTAAATATGTTGAATTTCCAGGTCCATGTCACTCAGAGCTTAAGTGCTTAGCTCTAATCCGGATGAAGGTATCTCTCTTCTCAGGAAAATGGCAGCTATGTTGGTTGTCCTGGAGTCAAATGAATAAAGCAGTTTAGTCAAGTCTTTGCAAACTAGTTTTAACCTGCTGTGATCAGTCAGTTTTTTCTTTCTAAGTCACATCCAATAACCAGAAGTTCGGAGTCCTCAGCAAGACATAAAACACTAGCACTCATATTTGTGCTCTGAAACTGACTTGAAGAACCTGCAGCTGCCTCTCACCAGGGCTAAAAACCCTGGGTAATGAAAAGGAGAGAAAAACTTTTTGTGACATCCCAGGGAGGAGTTTTTGAAGGTGTCAGAAATCTGTTATGATTAACACAACATTAATAGAGGGTGAGTGACTAACCTTTCTTGGATGCAGTTTGGAGATATTATTACTTCCTCTTTTGCATAAATCACTAAGTAAAAGAAATAAAAGCCAGTTAGATGATGTACTCTCAACAATAAAATACGCCCTAGCATGAAAAGAAATTAAAACCCAAAGCTTTTAGTCTTCTACCCATCTAACAATAGACATGGAGTTTGATCAAGGCATTTGATTTAGAGAAGCTGTTAACAGAATAAGAAATGAATCATTAAAAAGGATTAAATGTACTCATAAAGAACATCAACAAATCTATTCCACGAATGCTTAGCCTCAAAATTATGATGAATTGACTTCATTGCTATGTAGATTTCCAGAGAGATTCCCTTTATCTCCTTGTTGACAACAAAAGTAGCATAAACAAATCAGTCAGATTCTGGCCTTTTGTTATATGTCTTAAAACAGTATAGAGTCTGGTCCTCTGTAGAAAACACCTTTTACAGGTAAAGAAAGCTACAAAATGAATAAAAAATTACTGGAAAAATTACAGTAGGCACTTGTAAATAATAAAGTGCTTTCTGCAAGTCCTTTGCCTCTTATGTGACCACAATTTTGTTCAGTATCCTATTTTGCAGACATTTCAAACAACTACATTCTAACTTATCTATTGCTGAAGAAATGCATGGCTTTTCCTCACAAACACACACACACATGTTCACTGGAGAATAAAAACTCTGGGAACAAATCTCTATTTAGGATTATTGTGAGAGTTTATTCTAGCTGAACAGTTTCTACTTCCACAGAGATATTTAGCAGTGGCATTTCCTGCCTTCTCCTGCTCATTTTGAGTTATGTGCTGTCAGTAAATCAGAGGCGTTATCCTGCTTTTTAGGTCCATCTTACTACAGAAATTGGCAGAACTTATTTATCTGACTACTTGTACACACTTCTGTGTATAAGAATAAAAAGAATTTGTTTTATTAATTAGTGCCTTCTAGTAACAGATGAGGGATAATTCTGCCTTAAACTGTAGTTTCCATTTGTTGTGAACTTAAATTCCTTTTCTTTTTTTTTTTTTCTTTTTCTTTTCCCTTTGAGGCTTGAGTGACAGAATTGAGGACAGAGAGATAGTCTAGACAAGCTGAGAGTTTTCTACTGAGGAGTCAGGAGAAATATCAGTTTGGAGGTAGTGTGATAGAACTCTTTCTGCTTCATCTCCCACTAAAGTTATGTTTAAGATGGAGTCAGAAATCCTGTTTCAGTGAAGAGATTATATCCCCAAACATCTGTTCCAGCTGAAAGCTGCTGTCTCTCAGATCCGCAGGTGAACTGTTCTTACCCACATTCCTGAGTACCAATTCGGTGAGCTGTGTGAAATGCCTGGCTTGAGCAGTTCAAATATTTCAGTTTTGCAAACAATGTTAATCTTATTTCAATGGGTAAGAAAGTGCACTTATAAGTCATTGAATGTATTGATTTGGTAAATTAATGGTTTCTCAGAGTTTAAAAAACTGTGACCTCTTCATATGCCACTCGTGCTTTCAATGCTTGTTTTTGCCCAAAGCTTCAAAGCAGCAAAGTGAACTGTGTGCAGCAGCTGTAGCCTGTAGTGAGCAAAGAAAAGTCCCTGGTGATCTGTTTCCTGAGTTTTGGGCCTGAATTTTTATACTGTGCTCTAAAGCGATCAGGTTTGACATTTCTCCCTTTATGTAAGAGGGATGAAGATATTCACACATGCAGGGAATCCAGTGCTATTATCTCTCTCCTGCATAGAAAACAGGTTTTTTCCATGTTCTCATTCAAAATTTGCTGCTACTTCTGAATTGAAAAAAAAAAAAAACCTTCAAGAAATTCTGGATAACCATAATTAATTTTGAAGTTCAGATTCATGGGCATTGTAAAATATTTATATTCAGTCCCATGTTGGCAATAAATTTTTCAGAAAGGTTGAGGTCGTGATTTGTGACAGGACTTAGAATAATTCATCAAGTAGAATTTCTCTTTTAATTTGTCTCTTCGAATCTGTCTATCATTCTTGCATGCAGTTCTTGCAATTAACAGCTAAGCCCTTGGTTCAGAGCATTTGTGTAAGTGAAGCTGTTTTATGAGAATACCTAAAAAACAAGCCTCTAAATAATTTTTAAGCAGGTTTATTGCTTTTGTCAGTGCATATTTATGAAGCAGTTTGTGAGGACAAAGAAGCCATACTGTGAGTACAAGGAGACTTGGATTACATGAAAATGGGATTTTCCAAAAGTCTGTATCTTTCCAAACCAGAGGAAACAAACAGGGGAGTGAATGTAATAACAAAAGCAATGTCATTTAACATCTGGCAGCAGCATAATGTGCATGATGGCAACATATTTACACTTGGGAGTCTAAAAAGTAGAAGTCCACCTTTGCCACAAGCATTTATGCATGGATTTACAGTCATTGCTGGAAATCATTCAATGAAAGTCGGTGCTTGTAGAAAGGGGATCCATTTTCATAATATTGCTTCTGAAATAACAAGGGAGGTGCTTTCAGTCTTGAGTTTCTCGTACTTTGTGAACAAAAGAAAAAAAAAGTAGCATAAACAAATCAGTCAGATTCTGGCCTTTTGTTATATGTAAGGTATAAAATATCAGTGGGGGAGGAACAAGACTTTTCCTTTATAGCACTGTATGATTCATACTTAAGAGCACCATCTTACAGTGGACAGCAGCTCATTGCTCAGAATTCATTAGACATGGTAAACTGGTTGCTACATCCCTTTTTTGCTGCTCTCTCCCTTTCACTGTTTTAGCTGTGCAACACTTTGCACTGACCATTGACAGGTTGCACATCTCACATTTTAAAATGTTGAGTATGAGACTCTTTCTTTCTCCAGAAGAGGTTTGGCTATTCACAGCACCCTGGTTTTGTTGTATTACCACTTAATTTTTTAAGGAAGAAAGATGGCCCATTTGAGCCATTCTGGCAAAATCATGTCCTCAGTACCTTATCTGCACTCTGCAGTGTGATGCAGACCAATTTTACTCTGTTTTAAGAAGCATTTACCACCGTTGTTTTAATGTTTTAATCTTGTCTTTGTTTTTTTTAGAAGTATAGCATCAGTCTTTCATATATTTCCCTATATTCTGTATATATGAATTCTGATTCTTTTCTTAAAAACTCTATGTATCATCAGCCTAAGCTGCTGATGCTTAAAAAGGCCTGTAATACTTACTTCCCAAGATATTCCCCAGGCTTCTCAGTGAGCTGTCTTCTCTCTGTGAGAACTGTTCCTTTCAAGATATTCCTAATGTCATGAAGTATGGGGAGATTTTTACAGAGAATATATTCTAAAAGGTCCTGTTGGCAGCTACTTTTCATTTACCAGCACAAGCAAAATTAAGTGGAAATTCACAGTTTCTGGTTTCTGATGATGACTAAGACTGCTACAGAGTTACGAAAATATGAGAGTTTCTCTGCCCTCCAGCATTAGTGAAAGGCTTCAGACACATCTCCAACAGAGAAAGCCTGTTCAGATTCTGCATCTGATTAGGGATGGCTTTTGCATGGTACTGCATTTACTTACTTCAGTTATTGTCCTAAGATTTCTTCTTTATAAGCTTTTAATTCTGCCTTTGATTACTGTTGATATGATAGCAGTGACTTCCAGTCAGATAGCAGTCTCTTTCTAAATTTTTTTTTCCCCCAAGCAGAGACACAGATTTCTGCCAGAATCACTGAAATCAGCCCGGAAAAGCAGCACAGACTCCTGCTCTGACCTGGAGAACACTGTCTGTGGACTTAGGTTGTATGTGGCTTTGCCCAAAATTTTTCTGCAAAAGCGAGACTTTCCACAGATCAGGTTATTCAGAACTGAAAATGTGAGAGCAAAGTGGTGGCTACGGCTTTGCAACAGCCTTTCTGCAGGATTTCAGCTCTGATTTGCTGTGATTCATTGCAAGTCATCCCTTGTCATGGCTTAAAAATTTGCATGCAAGGAGACCCTAGAGTTTGAGTCTTTACATAGACTCTGCAGTCTGCCTTTGGATTTAAGGCATATAAGGAGAATATCAGAGTGAATTTGGATTCTTTTGAACATATTTATTTTGATGCAGTTCCTTCCTATTCCTTTCCTTGCCCTTAGCTTAGGATGAGACAGCCAAGCTGCCTGAAAGATCCAGATAATAAATTACTATTAATTAAAGAAATGGAACATCCATGCTTTTCTTTGGGAGGTATCTACAGTGTGAATAATCAGTGTGGTTTTACTGCTTCAGATTTGGATAGCCCCCTACCTGTCACTGAAATGTGCAATTTTTGGAAGACCAGAGTGGAGAGTGAGCATGAATTTCTTACTGAACAGCTTCACTGAAGGTCATTTTAAACAGTAGATACAGCACCTCCATAAGAAATATCTTGGAAGTTCTTATTTTTGCTTTCTCTCCCTTCACTTTTTCCCCCTTTTTTGTGGCCAAGAATCTCAACGGCCTCTATATATGACAGCTTTTTTCAGTGTCAGGCTGTCAACTGCCACAGCTTGTGCCCACAGGCTGCACACAGCTGTTGCCCATGTCAATCCTACATGCAGGTCTTGAAAAATCATCAAATAGAAGTCTAATCTCTGTGTTCTTTCACTCTTGAAAAAACCAAACTCCACAAGAAACAAGGTTTTAAGTATCCAGAAACATCAGCAGCTCAACAAGGAAAACCTCTATTTCCCAAAGTATTAAACAAGGAGTCCGTGTGTCCTAAACTGTCCATTACAACTCAGATAATATGTGGGAGGTTAGTTTGGTTTTGGTTTTGGTTTGGTATTTGGTTGTGGTTTTTTGTTTTGTTTGTTTGTAATGTTAGATGTCCTGAAAACAGAATTCTCTGAATGTGCCTATTATTTCCTAAAGCCACCAAACTGTGTAGACTGGAAATAAGATTTTTCTCACACGGTATGATGAGGCTGACTATTACTGTGCTGTGGGGGAGCACTAATATCTTTATCTACCTAAAATTTTATCTCTTGTTACCAGCCAATAACAGGAACTTATCAGTGGATAAGTTAAACAGGATAAGTGGATAAGATAAAAGAGGAACTTTTTAGTGGAACCAAATTTAGACCAAAAAAAAGAAAAAAAGGTGATTTGTAGCATATGCAATCCAACACTCTGCATTATGGCTGTTCTCTGCAGCTGCTTGGTGAAACTGATAACTTTCTTTTGACAGCCAACTTCTGGTACTAAATGCGGAGGAGAGGGTATCACTTTATCTGAACATGTCTGTTTTAAGCAAGTTTGACAGGAATTGGAAAAATAATTAAGGAAAGCAAAAGTTTTGGGCAATTCTCTTGCTAATGTGATACATAATTAGTAGTTTCTAAAGAGGCTCAGGGTATGTGAAATTGTTCTTGGTTCTGTGCCACCAGAATAATGTGTCACTTGGCTGGAAAACTGAGGCTTTCAGACTCAGTTCAAATTAACCTCAACTGTCTACAGAAATCTGACTGAAAAAAGTGCAGACTGGACTGCACAGTCATGACGGTGCTACAATCCCTTGGCTTCTGGTTACCCTTTAAGGCTTGTCACTTGAAAACCTATGCTAGCAGTGAAAGGATGTCTGATTTCATATCATTCTCACACAAACAGACAACATTTCACTTGAACCATTTAAGGCACTGCCCCTTCCACTCCAGATTTTGTGGGGGTTTTTGTACTTGATGGGCTATTTCATGATGTAGGTGAATGAGGCTTGGCACTGCTGTGCTGGTTTGGGCAAATTTGGAAATACATCCCCTGGGAGAAGGCAGGTTACAACCACCCCTCCCCCACCAGGTTCAGGAAAACATGAATTTTCCTCAAAGGAAAGTGAAAGAGATAAAAACTATTTATTTAACAAACACACAGGAAAAGGGATAATAATGCTAAATGATAAAACCTCCCACTCTGCTGAGAGAAACCTGGGAAATTTCAGAGTCCTTCCTTAGATCTCTCTCTGTCCCTCCTTGGAGCTGGGACGGGGTGGTGGGCCCACCTCCAGGGCCAAGGCCTTGGTGGAAAGTCCTCCCAATGTATTCTGATGTTGAAACAGTCCAGCAGGGAAAAAGGGAAAAAGACCAAGTCCTAGGAAAACAAAAGCTCAACTCTCTGTCTCTCTCCAGAGAAAAAGAAAGCCCAAAGCTGGCTGGCTAAAAAAAACCAAGCAGGGCTTCCTCCCTCTCCTCTCTCTCTCGCCACCGCAGAAGAAAAGCCGTCTCTATCTCTGTGTGTCCTTGAAACACTGCTTTGGAAGTTCTGCTCAGTTTTCTCCTCTCCTCCCTCTCAGGCTCAGTTTAAAGGCATAGAAAGGCACAAAATTAATTTCTGGGCATAGAAGAGCGATAGGGGATACACATCATAAAGTTACCTCAAGACAACTGCTGATTTCAGAAATGGTGTATGTATGACGGCATTTCTTGAGACTGGGAGGAGTTTCAGGGATGAATCTTCGTCTTCAAAAACATACATGTTTGATGCTATTAGTAAATTTGGGAATGCTTTCTAGCTTTCATGGATTTTATGCTGTTTTGAGAAAACTGATTTCTAAGGGAACAAAATGAAGCGGTATGTTTAGTGGAAATATTTTTGTTAGAAATACTTTTACTTTCAAAATAACATGTAAGTTTTCCTTCCCAGAAGTTTATGTTTAAATAATCTATTTTTAAATAAATTTTAAAAAATTTCGGTGATGTCTCTTCCATCATATTAAAAAGGCAAACAATATAATAACAAAAGCCAGTATATGCATTTGTTCCAGAGGCTGTATTAAAAGTGACAATCATTTATGACAGATATCTAAGGAGGGTGATGGCAGGGAAAGCCTAAATTTAATTAAAAGGCAACATTATACACTGCCTGAAGAGTGACTTTAGCATGACATGTCACTAATGGGAGTAAAGCCCCCCCCAAAATTAAAATATCAGAACTTTCTTAAAATAGGCACTATACGTACAGGTAAGTGTGTGTGTTTCTATCCAAGTGTAGGTTTTCAGTTAAGGAAATGAAACACTGATAAAAAGAAAACTGAGAAAATTGAAACATTAGAATTCTCTTTTGACTACCTAGCACTTTTTTTCTAAGTATTAAAGGGAGCTTAGAAAATCGGTATCAACCTGAAAAATGCTGCTTCCTTTCTTAAATATAGAAGTGAAATATAGAACCTGCTAATTGTTTTATTTCCAATTATATGCATTTTCAAGAGAAACATTATGCTGTCAGGACTTTGCACTTGGGTCTTTTTCCTGTGAAGTTTTAATCCTTTCAAGACATGTCTCATGTCAGAATTTTTCCAAATCCTATAGGAAGTTTTGGCCTTTAATATTATATTTTTCTCTTTAAAGAGTGGGTTTAGCGTTAAGACCAGGCTGTCTGAATAAAGGTGGTCCACTAATTTTAACTCCTCTAATTTAAACCAACTTTGTTAAATTAATGGGAACTTTTTCTGAGAACATGCAGAAGAATTACAACTGATTTAATTATGCAGACAGAATCTGTAGTGCTTCTTCTAAAGGTGCCTTTAAATTGGAGTTATTTTCCTGTTTCTCAAACTTCCCACTCAAAATCTGGATGCCATTTCCACCTTGAAACCTAAAGAGAAGTTTGTAAGTTGCTGTTTGAATGCTTGAGAGGATCACTTACAGTTTCTCTCAACTCTAACATTTCATACAGAGTGTAGCTAAAAAGGGAAAGAGGTAGAGGATTCCTGACATATAATGTGATAATATGTCATCCATGCTGACCAGACCACTTCTTAATTTGCAATGACTAACTGCCTAGTATTTTCATCATCCTTATTTCTTTTTGTTTCCTTTATTAAATTTGCTTATTTATTTATTTATTTGCTGAAGAACTGCCAAGTTTGTGTAAGTAGCCAAAAAAAAAAAAAAAAAAAAAAAAAAGCCTTTTTCTGTTTCCTGTGGACTGTGGCAGCTTGATTCCAGGGAGGAAAATGAAAATTTCTTTGGAAAAGACAGAAAAAGGAAGATCAAACACAAGAAAGAGATGTCACAGAGTGGAAGTGTGGTGGCTGTTTGGAGTATGTTCGAAGTCTGGCTACTGCGCTGTCTGGATGTGTCTACAGCTGGCTGATCTGAATCTTGGAAGTTCTGGTAAAACCTAAAATTTTTAAGAAAACATGGACTTCTACTCAAAATTGCAGCCCAGTTTAAATTTTGAAACAACTAAGGCAAACATATCTGTGTGATCCCCATATAAGCTTCTGAGACTCCTCAGCCCTGGCTTTGCTTTGTTTCTCCTGCAGTCCAGTATGACAATCGCATTGTCACCAGTGCAACTTGGCTTGGGTCCTTCCAGGGGCTTTCTGGGCAGCCTTTCCTCACCACTGCAGTGTGGGATTATTGTTGGAATCGATGGGAATCAGCACTGGGCTGCTCATGTGCAAACCCTTGAGGTGGTGGATATGGTGCTGTGAGAACGTATCATGATCTCCTATGTTGTGAATCTGCAGAGAACCAAGAGTATATGACTGCAAGTTATAAAAGCTTTACTGCCAGGTTTTCCCTCTAATTACCACTGGGTACTGAAGCTGCCCCATAACTCATTAGTATTCATATAAAAATTTCAAATGCAATGTCTGCCATTATTAAAACCTGATGCCCAGGTTGTTGTTCATTAATCCTTGAGACTGCAGTGTTCTGGGGCTTCATTTTTTAAGACTATTTATGAGGCATCACAATGTTGTCAATGTATTAATTGGCTCCTGCAAGAATAGGCTCCAAAGATTAATAACTTCATGGTAAATGTAGTTCTGGGAGGAGAGTTATTGCAATATTCGAATTCTAATTACTAAAGTTAATTATAGTTTTAGCTTCCCAAGCAGTGTAGGAAACTGTATATAAAATACAGTTTCCAGCATGAGTCAGTTCTGAGAAAGCTCAGCTGAGGAAATAAGGTGCCTTGGGGTCTATAATGCTCTAGGAGCTGTTACAGAGAAAACACAGAAATTAGGAAGTGGGGTTACAAAACAGCCATAGCATGGCAAAAAGCTAAGGAAAAACATTATGATTTTCTGGATTTATTATTTGAATTTATTATTTGAATTATTTGAATAAAATACTCACCTTCCTTCCTGCTTAGTGATGATTGTAAGCTCCAGTTGACGAGGCTGATTATTCTTTCTCTGAGAGGTGGTTGTATGGCACTGCTGCCTCTCATGTCCTTTTCTTCTATCCTGTTGTCATAGGTAAGCTAAAACCTATGCAAGAACACATCCTCCATAATTATCTGTGCTGTTCATGTACTTAGGAGATATTTATTGGTTTCTGATGCTTTCAGGTCTCTGTGTAATACCTGTGTATCTCTGTGAATGGTCTCTGGACCATTTCAATTCAAAGTCACTATTTTACTTCTCTAAGGGAGAATGGCTTCTAGGCATGTTTCCATCAGAAATTATTTCAGCTTTTGGCTACTTCAATATTATTATTCAGTAAACATATTGTGAGGGGTGGCTGCTTCCCTGCATTCACAGTTATAAAATGAATGGAATCATTCTGATGTTGAAAGCCTTACCTGCAGGGAAATCCTTACCTCATGAGCATTTTGCATATATAAATGACACCTCTCTCTGAGTTTATGCCTTTCTCTGGAGACAGAAGAGAAATAGCTTTTTGGTGATGAAATTGGATTTTTCAGTTTCTTTCAGAAGATTGTTCTTTTTATGGTCATACAGCTCAGATTAACTCACACTTGACAATATCCCCAGGACCTTTCTGTTACAACTCTGTCCCATTTTACATAAGTAATTGCTACAACACATTGCTATGCAACTGTTTCTCTCTTTGCCAGTTAAAGTGCTTGAGCTGTGATTTAATTTTCTACCATCATGCTTGCACTGTGGGACTGGGATTATCACTGTGTTTGCAGTGGTATCTACAGTCCCAGCGAATGGGGAAGAAACAAATGGAAGCCAAACCGTTTCTCTCTCCACTGGGTTTTCATTATGTAAGCACCATCAATCTGCACAACACAGGGAAACTGTTCAAAACCTGTGTGAGCCTGGTTTGCAAAGTTGACACTGAAGGCAAGGCTGCATCTAAGAGGTTTCACAAAGTTCCAAATTACACACAGAAAACAGTGAGAAACCTCTGAGAAATTGATGGTACAGTATGTAAACTGGTTTACTGGAAGCACACAACCTAAGAATGCCTATCAGTTTTATTATCTTACTTGCCCACTGGATAAGTCTGAGAGGACATATCAGCATAAAAATGAATCATAATTTAGACCCAAATTAAAATGCATTTGATTTCTCTTTGACTGACTTTCAATCTAAACAATGCTAATATTAGTATGCTCATCACCTGATGAGTCTAAAATGTTCAGAAGGGTTTTAAAAGCATTCAGAATTCTGGTTGTTTGCTCCTCTGTTTCAGTTTTTCATTGGGCTGAAAAAACTTTGTGATCAGCAAATTGACTCTCTTCGGTATTAATCCAAGTATTATATTTCTATTTAAAAAGATTAAGTAAAATTTGGATCAGCTTGTCCTATGATTACATAAGGCAGCATAAATGAAAAGGGGGTGGAAAGAACTTGATGACATCCCTAGGGTCAGATCTGCTGTGCAAAGACCTTTGGTAGATTGACAACGATATATGTTACTTATGACATTTCAAATATGCAGCACTGTGAATTTACAAAAGTATTCTGTGGAGATGCTTGTCCTTAAGACACTTGGAATATCCTTTTGACTACACTGGAAGCTGAATACATGTTCATTTTCTCTGATTTAAAAAAAAAAAAAAGGGCTTAAAATCTTGAGGAGGCTTGAATACATTTGCAGATCTGCTGGAGTAGTAAAAGGTTACTGCAAAATCCATGGGTAGTAACTGAAACTTAGCAAATGCAGGCAGGATATGAAGCATATTCTTGCCTTTTTGCTCTCAGAAGGAATTAAACCACTGGAGTTAAACCCCTGGACAGGACACTACCCAAGGTAACTCCTTGAGGCTGGGATCCCTCACCTCAGTGGTTGAGAGTTTGTACATTCTGGGTTATCCTTCTAAATCCCTAAGATTTCTCAAAGCAGTTATGTAGTGCCAATTCCATTTGACATCGCAAATCTCTATTCCAGTGTTGATGGAGCTTTAATTGGTTTATTTGGTTTCTCCCTTAATTTTTAAAGTTTCTGATGTAGAAAAATTCCCAATTCCAGTGAAGAAACTGGATCCTGAGCATGAGTATCTGTGTTATATACCACCATAGAAAAGATCAAACCCATGATTTCTATTTTCAGGAAAAACAGTAAAAAATGTAGCAGGAAAAGAGGAATTTATTGGGTATTGCAAAAGGAAGGGAAAAATAAGGCAGGGATTTGTGCAGTAATGTTGAAACTACAAGACAGTTCAAACATAGCTGTTAAGCTCTCGGGATATTTTCTCAGTGATTCGTCTGAGACCTCCAGCAATTCTTCCAGAAAGCTGTGAGGAGATCAGATCTTGTCTTGGTGTGTGTAGAGGAACTGAACAATTCTCTGCTGGGGATCTGTCCTCATATGACAGTGGTGAGTTTTCATATATATTGATTTTTAACAGTAAACTTTTTCAGCAAAAGAAAAAGCATAGAAAAATCCATACAGCCATAGCATTTCCAGACAGGAGCAATGCAATGCTGTAGAAATGTGCACCTACTTACAAAGAAGAAGGATTTCTTTGTGTTCATGGAAGGCAGCATCATTATGGGAATAAATCACACCAGATTAGAAATTCTCATAAGAGCTCTGGGACCAGGAACTTCAGGGAAGTCAGATAACTTGGAAGTCTTGTTAAAATATGGGTTAATTTACTAATCTGCCAGTAGAAAGAGCAAAGTGCCTTTGTAGATTTAAGCCCTGACTTCTACAGTGTCAATCCTGTAAATATCACTGCACAGAGGTGGGATTGTATTGCATTTGAGCATAAATGAGTTGACTTTTCCTAATTACCTGCTTGGCTTGGCTACTGCTGACAGTTTGTGGTGCTTGCTTGACACCCTGACAGGCTCAAGTGTTTGCCTGCGATTAGAGGTAAACTCTGTGTGCCCAGACAGTACATAGTCCTGTGTACTAAATCCAGCCCATTTTCTGATCCAGCTCTATCAAGTGAAATGGTGCCTTCAGAGTATCACTGGGCTTCCTTACAGAGTAACTGGGTCTTATTCTGGCTTTGGAGGAACTGGGGAACACTGGACCCACACTGTCTGAGAGCTCTGGTTTTAGTGCAGCTGGAAAAGCTAAACAGGTTGCTTTAGTAACTAGGCCAATACAAAGCCTTTAGAGGAATGCAACCTGTTTGTTCTGTTCAATAACTACGAGCTCAGAATAAGACCAGATGTACTAAAATCCCTGTTCAGCACTCATAATAACATAGTAAGTTAGGATTATGAATTCCCCTGTTCTAATCATATTACAAGGGTGACATTTATAAGTTGCCAAGAGATGAAATTAATAGTTCTGCAAGATCTATTAATTTTCACCAGTGTTGCTTTTGCTGCAGAATTTTCTGACCCAAGCATTCCAGAGGGGAAAATTTTTCCTTTGTCTCCTGAGAAAAATATACACTATGACAGGTAACACCTGTAGGTACTGGGTATTGACTGAATGTTACCAGAATTTGGGGAATAAGCCTTAAAAAAGGCTTTGAAATCCACAATGTTTTCTTGTGCACTTAGCAACCCCATCTGTTGAGTGAGCATAACCACAAGCTTCTTACTACAACTGTTCACCTTTTGTCAAAGCTTCAAGAACAAACATTCAAATACCCCAGTGGAGAGGAGATCTCTCTGGTCCTAATCCTCTTATGGATCACTCATGAATCTGTGGGAAGGCCTTAAACGGCAACAGTCACTTTGTTGTTTGCTCTCTCACTTTTAAACGTTTTGGCTGCAACCATGGATTGTAGAATTCGATACAGAGCTGCTGAAAAAGTACCTAAGACATGAAACCACACCATCCTTATGGGATGGTCATACAAATATGTTTTCCAATTTGAGTGGTGCTGTGCCCTGTTTTAATTTTTCATTGGGTTTTTTTTCCCCACCCTTCCTCCCTCCCTCCCTCCTTTTCTCTTTTATTCCCTTACTCCCTTTCTGTGTTTTCTTTCTCTCCCCCTCCTCCCCCTCGCCCCCCCACTTCTGTCTCCTTGGCAATAACCAGAAATTAAATTATTTTCACAGTCACAGCATACCTGAGGCTGACAGGTACTGACCCACCTGTTCAGACACAGTTAGAGCAAGTTGCCCATGCAGGTAGCATCCTGTTTTAATACTCAGTGATTCTCTCAGTGAAAGAAATATGGTTTCTGTGGAATTTCTTGTACTTTCATTTGCGGCCATTGACCCTGGTCCTGTCCTTGGATGACACTGAGAAACATCTCACTCCATCTTCCTTAATATCCTCCATCAGGTATCTGCACACTTGGATGAGATCCCCCATCTCTCCATCATCTTTGAGGCTCTAAAATACATTTTCTGCTCAGGCATGCTAGAACAGAAGCACTGATGGGATGGTTTTTTTTGCCATAACCAGCAGCCTCAATGATGCTGTGTTCCTGAATAATAACAAATCATTAACCACCCTCAGCTGGGTCGTATGCCCCAATGAAACTACTAGTAAATGGCTCACAAATGGGGAGCTTGGATAGGCACCACTGACCTAGGTAAATAAGATACTGTGCAGAAACCCTCTGGGCCCACATAATTACTGCAATTTCTCTTTAAATGTTAGACCAAGTATCATGGTCCCAGAGCTGTTATTCTTATTAATGATCTCAACCTCTTGGGGTTTTTTTCCCTTCCTGTTTATGAAATAGAGCGGGAAGGCCCGCCCCGCGATGACACCAAAAGCAGCAGCATACCCAGTGACCCAGGAAATCAACACCTGCGTGCCTCTACCGACTCTGAGCAGCACTTTCGTCTCCAGCCCGCAACCCGGGGGAGCCTCGGATTGGACTTGGCAATCTCAATAAACTGTACTCTTATGGACAATCGACCGCAGCGTGTCCCCACTGGGATTGAAGGACCTATAATTATAAATGGGAAAGCGGTCAGAGCACTTTTAATCGGACGCTCATCAGCTACTATGGAAGGATTACAAATACTTACAGGACTAATTGATGCGGATTATACTGGAGAAATTCAAATTATGGTACAGGCTCTTTTTCCACCTATGTTCATAGAAAAGGGCACTCAACTAGCCCAATTGGTGCCTTTGCCGGTTCTCACTGAAGGACTATCGCCCATACACTCCGACCCCAGGGGTGAGGGAGCCTTCGGATCCACAGGGCCGGCAGCCATGCTCACTGTGAGCTTGAAAAGTCGGCCACGCCGCCAGGTGACAGTAACATACCAAGAAGAGACTGTTACCCTGACAGCACTCTTGGACACTGGCGCTGATGTATCCATCATCAGCAGTCACCACTGGCCTCAGCATTGGCCCACCTTTGAATCTGGATCGGATTCCTGTTGATCACTCATATTGAGCGTCTGGGTTTCCCCTCTATCGCGACAAAATAGTTGCAGTTTTTTAGCTGCATAGTTCTTAAGAATTATTGCACTGTATTGGGTGATTTGAAAAATAATATTAGACATGGAGGGAATTCTTTAAAAACAGCTTCAAACTAACATGAGGTCTTCTTTCCTTTTTCATCTGAACAAAATGGATGGGAGAGAAAGAACTAAGAATTATTTTTGTAAAGAAATAGGCATCATCTTCCAGTATGCATATCTCTGGAGGCTAATTCTTTAATTTTGTGGGCCCAGACTTTAGCAACATAGCTCCATGAATTTTTAACTTTTAGGCACATACATTTGTAATATGTTGATGTGTATATTGCACTAGATGATTTAAGATGACATGTAAGCACTGTGCTTACGTGAGCAGGGACTTAAATTTGCAGTCTGGTGCAAGTTGGTCTGATCCGAGTTTATTTTTGGGAAGTATGAAGGTACTTTCTGGTGCAGTTAAAGTCAAAGTGAAATGATAGGGAAGTATTGGGGTGAGCATGATTCAAGTCAATGTGGGGTTAGAAGGCACAGGCTTTTCAAAAAACCCCGTTGCTTTAATTCAATATATTGTTTGCAGAAAGTTCTTACAGACTGTGCATCCTTTTCTGCAAATTCTTGAACAATAATCTATCAAAAGTTCTTCTCTGAGTTCAGCCAGTTCCTCTGCTGCCAAATACAGCTGTGCTTGGGCTTTGTCTCTGAAAACAGCAACCATCCGGTAAACAGCAGCTGTTTACCTGCTACCCATATGTGTTTCCCAAGCAATTGACAATTACAGTAAAAAATATATCCTTAGGGCTGAGAGCCAACAGACACTCAGCCACAAGCATCCTTCTTGTCAGAATCTGGGGTTTGGATCTGGTTTTGTTCCTACTAAATTGCCTCACAGTTAAGACAATGTTGGGCATCTTCCAGTGTATGCTTCATTTCTTTAGCGTGCTAAGCACTTACTAACAGAGGTGAAGCTTGCAGGTTCTGGCTTCCATCAGCACTTTTGCCAACTCAGGCTGATTAGAAAAATAAAAAATCATGAGACTGATATTAAAGTCAAACAATTTAATTTGCCTGCTGACTCTGGAAACTAAATGCATCATGATCATGAGGGCTTCTCTACAAATGCAAGTGCTGGGAATGTGTTTTATCTGATTTTTCTCCAATGACAGGCAAAGGAATAATTTTGTGGGTTTGGGATGTGTGGTTTTCAGATGGATAAGGGTAAAAAAATTAAATCTTGAACAGCTTTTCAAGTGTCTTTAAGATGGTGATGTTTTGATGCTATTGTAGTTATTCACTTTCTATGTAAGCAATGCACCAAGATAAGAAAGCATCTGTCTTCACTTCCCTGAGGGCACTGCAACACTTGGAAAATAAAATTCTGTTCCCCTACATCTGGCTAAGTATGTTGCATTTTGAGAACTTTTTTCCAAGTGATTATATAAACTTTGGGTGTCTGATAATTCTGGTTTCCATGTAACACAGAAAAATCATCTGTTGTCACAACCAAAATTGCCCAGATGTAAACTACGCAAAGAGGCACATGAGCAAACCCCTGGTTTCCCAGTCTTCTCTTCCTATTTTAATTGAGTATTGAATGTCTAGATCCTGCTGGCCTGCCTCCATGATCATGCTGAGACCCGCACAATAGTTTAATGGCCTTTAGTGACCAGACACTGTCAAACTGCTTCAACCTGAAATGGAGATGTGTCATGTTACCTGCCTGTACTGAGACTATTTGTTGTGCTAGGTACCATCTGCTTTATTACCTAGGACAACATAATCTGGGAAGGTCAGATGACAAAATTGAAAAGTTATGAAAAAGCAGTTAAAACATCTTTGCATGAATCAGCACATCAGTTGTGATGAAATACACATATTAATAAAAAACAGTTGTTATTTTATTCTAGTTTTGTTGCAAAGTCAAAATGATTCCTACAGAAGCTTGAAATAATGCAGGTGAAGTATCTGAAGAACTCCTGAAACTCTCTGCTCTATGTAGTGGATGCTTCAAAGGATGTGGAATGGGAAAGCAGGGGCAAAGGTATATTTTGTAGACTGTTGTAATAAAAACGGAGACAGCAAGACCAGTGTATGCTGCTGAAAGAAAGGAGATCTATGCAAAGAAAGAAACTGACAGAAGAAGTCTGAATTTTATGTGGCATGTATGGGAAAAACCATGACATATTCCATTGTTTTGGATTTTGGTTTGGTGGATTTTTTTGCTGTTGTTTCGGTTTTTGTTTGGTTGGTTTGTTTTTCTGTTCGTTTCTTTTTTTGGTGCTACGGTAAGGGAAACCAGATAGATAAAATATTGGAAAGAAGATGAGAGAAGGCAAAATCTATGTTTACTGACAACTAGCAGGAGGACTGATATTACAGCTGGGGATGGGGTCAGTGGCTCTGACCCAGGAAGAGGTGACCGGTCTGGAGAGATGGTCCCGAAAGGAATCGCCTTCCCGAGGCCCGGTGTCTTCCCTCAGCTGCTGGCAGGAGGGCCCTTGCAGAGGCTGTCAGCTCTTTAGCGATTGTCAGCTCGTGATTTCAGCTCAGCTCTGCAGGGCAGCCTCCAGGCCAAGCCAGACCAGAGAGAGAGACGAGAGGCTCGTGTGGCTGGTTCTGCACAAAGGTAGCTTTATTGTCGGTCCGTACTCCGGCGAAGGGGAGCTAGGGACGAGAGCTCCCTCTGTCCCACAGGGGCAGAGGGCTACCTTTTCTACGGATAGGGCCAATGGGTTACAAGGGATCTACACAGGGTCTCCTAGAGGATTCTGGGTCTGACTTTTCTCACCGTGACTAAAGAAGTGGTTGCCTTTCCAGGGAGTCCTGCTGGGCGATTATGCAATCTCAGCAGACATCCCTCCAGGGCAGTGGCTGGGCATACCCTACAGACTGAGACTTGTACAGAAAGACTATGAGAATATTATAGCTTTGTGGGGTGAGGAAAATAATGTACTAGACTTGGGAGCATGAAGAAATAGAGAGCAGGTATAAGGACATGAGTTATTGACATGATTTATTTCTTTATAAGAAGCAGGTCCTCACTCTTAATAGTGTTTTAAATTTTATTTTTAACTCACATAATTTTCTATCATTAGGTGGGAAAATGTCAGATTAAACTAGAGTATGTTTACGGAATTAATCATTTTGCTTTTACTACTACTACTACTACTAATTGGGTAAACTACTCACATAAACATAGGGCTGGCCACTAGGCACACAGTCTGGAAGCCATAAATATGCGAAAGCTAAAGCTCACCTTGATTTCAGAGGTTATATAAATTTGGCACAGAAAGACAGAAATGAAATTGACATGCAAGGCCAGGGGCACTGAGGCCTACCATTCATGGATCTATCTACTCTACACTCAGATCAATAGGAAAATGCAGATAAGAAAAGAGTAAAAAGCTGATATACCATGCTCATAGAACTAAAGCATTAATACCTTTTTCAGTGTGAATGCCCTTAAAATTGAGTAAGATAAGGAATCTAAATTGATTGTACATAGTAATGTTTTTTTAATTTCATACTCGGAGATTGAAAGCTGGCGTCCGTGTAGTGTTGGGACTTCCTAGTTTTCATGCTGCTACATCTTGCTGGAGTACCTGATCTCTATTACAGTGAGCCACTGTAACTGCAGGGAGAGCAAAAAACAGGGTCTAAAATTACACTAAGGCCCAGTGAATCAAAACAATTTGGAAGCACTTCAGTTCAGCTGAGGAAGATTAACCAGCTACACATGGAGCTGATGAGCAACCTCCCTTTCCTTCATCTCCTCAGGATCCTCTCCACAGAAGGACACAACCCAATAATCCTCATGTCCCCTTGGGACTGGTGTCCACACAGCTGTGGTTCAGACAGGACTGCTCTTGGAACATGCTGGTGGTGTGTGACTGGTCTGCTTCTGTCCTGCTTGCACCAGTAACAAGGTTTTCCACCTTGCTGTGCACAAAGAGCAAATGTCTTTTGAACAAAGGTAAGGGGGGAAGTATCCTGAGTGCTTTCCCACAGCAATCTGTGGTTCCCAAATAATTTCCCATTGCTTTTAATTGTAAAGAAATTGAATGTTTATTCTCCTTGTAGTCTTATGATTCTCATGTCAGCCTTAAACCCAACCTTCTAGAAATACAAATGGAAGGTCTTAAAATGCTTCACTTGCTGTTTAGTCTTCAGGGCTTTGGTTGCTCTGAGAAGGCTGCTAATTGCCATCAGACAGGGGTGTTTTGTCTGCACCAGGAAAGACACTTTTTGAAAACTCAGCACAAAGCCTATCTGTTTGAAAATACCTGTGAAAGTACAACCATGCATTCTTGCATAGACCGGTGTAAGAACAGTGAATGGTAGAAATGATTTTTGCTACAAACCACTGAAGTACAGAGACATTTATCAGGGTAGAAATCAATTGCAAGCAAACAGCCAGATCTTGGTATTAATTCAGTGACTCGTTCTTCACAATGTAGCCAAAGCTAAATTAAAAAGATATTTCAACATAGTCAGGATCGCATTTTAGGGATTTTATGATAATGAGGAGCGTCCTTAGTTGGCAACTTTGTCTAATTGAAAAAACTTAATTTCAACTCTAGAGATAAAAATTAATTTGCGTATTTCTCTTCTCCTCTAGACCCATTTGCAAAACACAAAGCATTGCAGTGCTTCTAAATCAGAGTCTACTTTTTTTATTACTGCTTTCAGCAATGAGAGTAGAAATAATAGAGCTGGCAGAGCTTCCAAGCAGTGCTATGCCATTGCTGTTCACTGCATCCACATAAATTACTGGTGAGGCAGCACAAATGGAACTACAGTTGTGACCCAGTGAAGATGAGGGGCAGAAATTCTTGAAGTACATAGGGATTTGGCTAGCCAGGTTCCTTAGGACTCAAAACCTTCAACTGGAAGCATCATCTCCAGTTCTTCCCAGTTATTACAACCTCCCATGAACATCTGTTAGAGCCTGGTTAAGACTGGATTAGCTGCATCTCTGCAGGAGTATTGTCTTTATTCAGTACCCATGAAGATCATGGTAACTTTTTTGTTGCAGTAGCTTAAGCTAAGAGTGTGACTGTCTCCTACAATTTCCCCATGTTTAAAATAAATTTTTATTTTAGAAAATGTACAGAAAAGTAACTTTTTAACTAAGATTTTAAGTAAAAACTTTCTTTTTTTTTTAGATTTGTGCAAAGGAAACTGACTTTCTTTCCTGATCTTGTTCTTATGCCTTTGGGAATGCTAGACCTGGAAGCTTTTCTTAACCTGAGGCAGATCCCTGCCTCTGCTACATCACAGCTGTGTCAGTAGAGGTGTGGGCACAAAATTCTCATCCTGATCCAGACCTGCTGGCTTGACCTTTTACTGCCTTTTTACTGGTCTGTGCCTGGCCCTGGTCACTCTCTCTGGCCCCAAGCCTGACCTGGGATTGCCACTCTTCATCCTGACTTGTCACTGCTCATGTCAGGCAAAACAGGGCTCCTGGCTCTCCTGCCCTCATGCAGCTGCCAGCCCCCTCCCTGACACCTCTCAGGAAGAGAAGTCTTCTTGAAGTGGGGCCAGGAGCCAAGGGAGAAATTGTGGAGCTAAAAAGGTATGTACATTTTGCCAAAAAAAGTGTAGAGCTCCTTCACTTCTGACTCTTACTCTTTGGAAAGCTTTGGGATAATTTTATGTGCCAAGAAATGATGTTGGTATTAGACTGAAGTGGCTCAGGAATGGAATCAGCTGTATTTATGAGAAAATACTGAAATGCTTGAACTACATCTACCTTGTATTAAATTAACTTAGTCCATTGAGAGCAAAATGCTCTTATTTGGGTTGTGGTGTTTTGGAGTTTTTCTGCCTTTTTCTGGTTTGGTTTTTGACCTAAGGAAAACTCTGCAGAAAGCAGCAAGTTGTAGCTAACATTTCTACGGACACAACTGAACATAAAAATGCCATATAAATATTAAGCCTTAATAGTTTTCCACAGCTGAAGACGACTTTGGACAGGCAATGGACAAGCTAGAAGCTGAACCATGCATTTTTAATCCATACGCTTTCATTCCCTGTATCTAAAACATGGTTTGTGATAGTTTTATTCACAAAAGAACACTGGAGCAGCAAGCTCCACTACAATCCCAGTGAGGCTTAATGGTGCAAGATAACACAATCTAAGAAGATGTTTTTTCATCTTTATTTTTTGGTGGTGTTCAGGAAAGGCTGCAAAAACACTCTCAGACAAAGATGTTTCAGACCTACATGTTCTCATGCTGAGGAAAGATTATGAAAACTTGAATTTGTTGTTTCTTTGGTAGGCAAAGCTGAGAGAAAATTTCTGAAAATTTGTCCCAGATTCATAAGTTCTACAGTTCTCTGAAGCATACTTTGGTGAATATATATTTTGACTGGGAGGCACAACTGAACACCCACTGATCTGATGGGATTTGTGACAGCTTCAGTCCTCACAGTTATTCCTCTTCCCTGAAAGGGGCTGATGAGTTTTGTGAGGGAATCATGTCTCTCTGACCACTCAGAGGTCTGAGTGCTGTAATTTTGAGTAAGGCATCATTATCCTTTCCACACTTTTACATTTTTCCTGCCTCTGTAAGAAACTCAGAATTCCCTGTCTCAAGCATCCATATAATAATGGACATCTGCTTTACTACTGGAAATCTGTCCAAATGCCCTTCAGCCCTTAATTTGCTGTTAAATCCCTCATTAGGTCACATTTCCTGTGCCTGTTATTTCTTTGTTTTGACACTTACATTTTGATACCTACAGTACCATAACCTTTTAGAGTCCACTGCTAGGCTTTCAAATAACGTGTTCAAACAACATTTTTGCTTTCTTTTCACTGAATATTCTTGAACTGCAGCTCTTCTGCAGCCTCGTATGTCTGTTCAGTCTCTTTCACACTGTTATCCTCCAAGGCCAGTCTTGCTGTCAAAAATGCCAATCTCTTTTGCATTCCATAAATTATCACCTGAATACTTTGCTTATTCCTTGCCATTACTATGCTTTGAGCTTTTTTCAGATAACTCCCTCCCTTACATAACTGTGCTGTAAGGTGCTATCCATGATTACTCATGCCTAAGCTTAATTTTCTCCTTCAATTAAAACTATTAAATTGCTCAGTCAGGAAATCTATTAATTATTTCTCCTAAACTCCAGCCAAGCTAGGACTCGGAATATCAGTCAGTCAGAAAATATGTTAACTCCTGAATGTGCTGGAACTGTAACTTGCAAAGTTGGTAGTTACGTCACATGCCATCACTGCCTTTAGAATGAACATTAAAATTGAGCATACTTTAAAAGCTGGCTGTGGGTTTGGATAATACAGCATTTTTTCTGATGCCAAGGACTGTATGATGCTTGTGTTTCAGTGTCTGTAAGCTCACTGATGAGAGAAAGAGTTTGCCTTCTTTATGGGGAAAGCTTACTCTGAGACTGAAAAACAGATAAAAACACATAAGAAAGTTGTTTGTGAAAAAGATGGAGGAAAATATGAGGAGAGGCAGAAAAGCCTGTTCTGGAAGAGAAATGTGTTGAGCAGTTTGGGTCTCACTGATGACAGACATCAAAGCACTAGAGAATGAGAGCTGGGCCCTTGACAGATTCAGTCACTGGAGTTTGAATCGAAGGGAATAGCACTTTGTACTGATAACATTTCAATAAGGCTCCATAGAATGAAATTATGATGGTTTTTGTTTAAAATTTTCTTTGAGTTTTTAATCAGAGACTGATACAAAACCTTAAAAATGACACCAGCTGGGTGGGGGGAGGAAACAGTTTCTTTTTTACTCTAAAGGGGAACCCTCAGAGCCAGCGAACTCTTGAGCTTGCTATATGTGGGGGACCAGCAAATGAAAATGGATCCTGGCCCGATACCCCCCCCTCCTTGAGGCCCAGCCCTTTGCCCACTGAGAATATGCAAAGGCATCTGAAGTATTTCACCGAATTTGAGGGGGACTTTTCACAGGTATAACTTGCACTGACTCTTTATGTCTGTGTGCATGCAAGTGTGAATCCTAGGTTCTTGTTAGATGTGTAGTCAAGTTAGCTCTGTACGTGAGCTACTGTCATGCTTACAGCAAACTACATAGAATCTACTGCTAAATTGCTTAAATTAGGCTGTCAATTCAAAACCTTTAGGCCTAAACCATTCATCAAGTCCAGGGCTAGGTTTGGCAAGGAGCTCCACTCTGAACCTTATGACTCAAGAGGATCCCTTCATTGTTGCTATCCTTACCCTTTTACATTCTTACTTTTTTTCCATCCCCAACCTCCACCTAGATAAATTTGGGTTGATTTTAGATTTTCAATCTGATTGATTTTATATTTTTAGTCCTATTTTTCTCTGTATGCTTTAACCATCCAGTAAGTATAAGGGTGAATCTTATCAATGAACTTTGTGATTGTTTTTACTTTTATATTAATCCTTCTTTTGCCAATACCTGCAGGAACTCATGCCTTCTGATCAATGAATCAATAAGATTACGCAGAATTGTCTTACTGTTTAAAATACCCCTGTGTTGACACATCTCACAACTTTGACATAATACCCTACTTACACACTTTGCTTACTTACACATTCTACCTACTTATACATTTCACTTGCTTATCTTACACTACTTACACATATACATATCACTCTAATTATACATTTTCTTTCTTATACTTTTTACAACTTATACATAACACAGTACTTACACATTTTACTCATACATTTTACCTACTTATACATTTTACTTATACATTCTACCTACTTTTACATACTACTCATACCTTTTACAACTTATCCCTAATACAGTACATATACATTTTGCAACTGCTGTGCATGAGATCACACATTGCTTGATTGGTCCCTCTATTTTGTCCATGAGCTCTGAGTGCGCTTTTCAGAAAATATGATTGGTTCTAACCCAGTGCAGCACAGTCCTTTTTTACCTATTCCTTGCTGTCTTGGTATTTAGTTTTTCAGCTTCTTCTTTCCCAATTCTTTTCCAATTCAGCACAGTTTACCTTTCAGTCCTTGATGAATTCCTGAGGGCTCTAACAGGTGGGGCTCCTGATCCAGGCAAGCAGTATTGAGATGATGACAGGAACAAAATCCATCCAGTGATCAGCAGCCAAGTTAGTCCAGGAGATCCAAACAACAAGACAGCAAAGGCCAGAGAGCAGATATAAACCCATCCCACCTCCCCCTCAAGCCTTCAGACTGGAGCTTAAAAACCCTCCAGGGGCTGATCTGCTGCAGCTGAAGGTGGAAGGCCAGGTGAAGCCAGCGAGGGTAATTCCAGCCTGGTCCCACTCTGAGGGCTCTGGTAAAAATAACCAAAAATGGTTTGGCTGGGGCACACTGTCAAGGTTCAAATACCTTACAACAAATACCTTTGCTGGTGATTCTTTGAGTGACCTAAACCATTCATTTGCAACAGCTTGTAAACAATTTTGAGGGTGGATGACAGATACAGAAAGAAAAAGCAGCTTTTCCACTTCCTCTTGGGAAAAAAAGGGAGAGTAAATGTGTTTTCACTTACATACAGAACATTTTTCCACATAATTTCTGCTCCTTTATTATGAACGTTGCACACAGTATACTTAAGTTGTCAGAATGCTACACTGCATAAATAGGTTGTGTTTTAGGAAATTTCATTTCCACAGGAGAAGACATTATTTCCTCAAATGTCATGTGCCTTTTTGCTTCCTGCTGTGCCTTTCTAGGACCAGAAATTGCTGAAATGAACACTGGAAAGAAATGAGGCTTTTCCCCGGATATTTAGCTTTAACTAATTCCTGTGGAGTCTTTTTTTTTTTTTTTTTTTTACTTTCCTTCTTACTCTAAAGACTCACACTTCACTGCAACTAAAGCAGTGCAAGAGATCCCTCACTGCTGATGACAAGCCTTGCTCCTTTTATACAAATACAGTAGTATATGGAGTCTTTGGAGACCTCTTGCTTTCACTGATCTTTCCTCCTCTGAACCAAGCCTTGCAATCATGTTTTAGGAGTATACAAAACCACCACCAAAAAAACCCCTCCACCTTGGGCAATTAATATTCTTGTTGGTCCAAGAGTAGCACATAAAATGCCTACAACTTTTCCTCACAGCACTTTCAATGACTTTCACTGTTTAATTGGCTCACAGCTGACATATCTGGTGTGGGCTTGTCTCTGATGATCAGGCTATCTCCAGCCCACTACAGAGGATGCTTTTCATCTTCCTACATTGTCTCAGAGGGTAAAGAATTGCTCATTGCCAATGTCTGATCTCTGAGTGCTTTCTGGAGACTCACCTGAAGATGCAGCAGGATACGAAACTGAACACACAGCAATGAACTTCCCACTTTAAAATTAAACTGTTGAAGGTGACAGATGCATCATAAGGCGTGTAATGCACAGGAAGTGTTAATGGCCAACCCAATTATGTGTAGCGTTTTTGACTGGGGGTTATTGGTCTTTCTGTTGTGCTAAGTGTGAGTAGGGACAGAGAGATAACCACACCTCCTGGACTGAGGCTCATGGAGGTAATTTTTGTAGGACTTAATAATGGTTACACCAGCACTGTAGACATGGATTGCTTGAGGAAATGGCAGTGCATTACAGCAATTACTGAACTAAATTTCTCATTATTTTAGTTCTGCCTCTTCTTACAGCCAGATTCCTTTTTGCCTCTGTGGGTGGTATAGACTGGTCTTTAAATAGATGTAGACAGAGAGATTCCTCAGGCATTTAGCTGATCTGCCACTGCATGGGTCAGGACTTTGTTCTGTAACAGCTCTACTGCCCTTTCACTAACCTACTGTTCCTTCTTCAGAGATACCTAATCTGGGAGTACTTGCCCTTGATTTGAAACTCTTTTCAAGCCTTTCCTGATTTGACACAGATACTTTTTCTTTTGATCCTTGCAGTCAGGGTCAGAATCTCAGTCTCAAATATTACTATCTCTGTAGATGTGGGCTGTTCCTAACTGGATTCACTGAACACTGTACTGAGAAACTCACTAATTGTTAGTGTGTGTTAAACAGGCAGGAAGCCTGCTGGTAGAGAATCACCACTAATAAATTCCTTCACAGAATATTAAGAATAAAGGACAACCTTTGGAACTGGCTTATCTACACTTGTCACAGTGCTAGAGCCCTCCTGCTATTATTTTCCTTTTGTGCAGTCTCACTTGACCCAGCAAGACAGATGTGATGTTATTAGAGACACTCATGTATCAACTGGCAGCCATCCTCCTTTTGATTTTATGTCTGTCAATAAAGTACTGTGGAGTTGCCTGGTATAACAATGTCAAAGAAAGAATGTCATCTCTCTCTATGTTTTGAGTGATTTTAAAGGACTCTGTCTTTATGTACAAGTCAATATAGTGAGGTATGGAAGATACTCTTCAAACATAGAACTGACCTCTTCTAACATTTTTCTTTGGGAAAGCATCTGTGAGATGAATTTTACGTGAAATTTCATTCTATGAAACCTTCAACATATATTTTCTACAAAGTTCTTTCTTTTTTCATGTCACTATTTTTAAAAGTCTGCTTACTAGGATGATGTATAGATTGCTTATAAATGCTTTCTTGTGTTTTATATGCTTTATAGGGACTATAGAGCTCTGGGGCCAAAAAATAAAAAAAAGGCTTTGATTTCTGGATTGCTCATTCCACATTATCCCTGTGCATGCAACGCAAAATCATAAATATTGTATGAAACCTGATAGCTTTATTGAAGCAATGTGTTATGCCCCTTCTCTTTTGATTCCATCACATCACATGGGGAAAGGACTGGCAAATGGCCTCAGCAGCGTTATATTTCAAGGTCTTTATGGGCCCAGAATGGAACGATGCTCTAGACAGCCACAAGCTTTTGTTGTTTCTGTCAGAGACTGAAATATTATATTTTATGACTTAAACATTTTCTTAAAGGACTTTTAAAACTGTATTACAAAAGCTGCAGAGAAGATTACCACACCCTGAATGGGGCCCTGAGTGAGGCCTTAACACCACTCCATGATGAAGACAAAGTAACAACTCAGGGCTGGAGAGCACAGGCTTAACGCCTCCAAAGTGGAGAGACCAGCACCCCAGGGCTATCAGCTGCCAGGCTCGAACAGAGCCCCGCACCAAAGGGTGGGGGAGGAGAGGCTCTGGGTATCTTGGAAAAGCCTCTGGTCAGAGGCACAGTGACTACTGCCCATCCTCCACTGTGCAGAGGAGCCCAGCTGAGGGGTCCTCACGGGGGGGGGAGAGGGGGGGCTCATCCACAGCAGAAGGGGTGACATGGCCCATTACAGGGGTCCCCAGACCCTGCACCAGAGCCCCAGAGATGATGCAACACACCCTCAGTGTTGCAAGGGACAGTGTGTCAAACCAACCCCTGCAAGGAGAGACACGTGGGCGTTCCCAGCTGGCCCGAAGTGTCTATTAATCCCCGGCGTTCCGCACTCTTTGGCGTGTGGCGTGTGGCAGCATGTAGCGGCGTGGCCACGGCGGCAACAGGGACCCTCACCACCAGCAGCAGACCAGATGGAGGGGAGCAACAAGGCGTCGTTGGGGCCCTCGGAGGGGTGATCTGCTTCCACCTAACCCCTGTCACCTCTCCCTGTCCCCCCCCCCCCCCCTTCTTTTTCTATTTCTTTCTCTCTTTCCTCTTCCCTTCTCTTTGCCTCTTTCACTATTAAATAAAATACATCCATTTTTGGGCAACAATATTTAATCTCGTTTGGTTTTAGTCTTGTTTCTGGGAATATTTAGAACCTTCTAAATTCTTTCCAGTTTATGCTCAGAGACTTAGCTTGCTTTGCTTTCCTGGGTTTAATCCGGATTGTAACAATCTCTACAGTTAATTGGTATTCCACTGAGATGATGTCATTCCCATGCTTTAAATCACTCGTTCAGCTGGTAACTTCTTGTACTCTGAGCTGGCCTTTTTAAGTGTCTCTTTTGCCTGAGGTACAGAAAAAGCACGGACTATTATGTGTTAATGTCCCTGGCACTGGTCAATTTGTGTGTCCCTTGGTCTGTTTGGTTTCTATGAAATTTGGTGTCTCTCAACTCTTGTTGAAACCGAGGAAGAAACAGTATTCTCTGAATTTGATGCAGACAAAATGGGGGAAGGAAGAATGAAAAATCAATAGAAAAATTATTTTCATTTAGCACCTCAGTTGTCTGACAAGAGCATTACACTTTGTTTTCATTTCTTCCTTAGTCTATTGAGTGCTGAATTGTCAATTTATAGCTGGAGAGGTGATGTATTTATTCCCTTCCTGCATCATATAATTCACAGTGAAATCCATTTCTGAAATTAAAATTGCTGAGAGTGTGATATGAATAAGACTGGATTTAACAATTAAAATCCCTCCAAAGAATGAATTTTAACTTCTATTGCAGCCTTATGAATGAGAGCGGAAATGCTACTAATTTAATATCATCCAAATTCTATTAATTTTAATGGTGTATTATGTCAGTCATTTTATATCTGAGTCTGACTAGCAGATGGACGCCATTATTATAATGATCTCCTATAACTGGTAAGCTGGAAGTGGGAGTACTTAACAGCTGGATAGAACGCATGAGGCCTGAGAATAAGTGTTTCTTAAAGAGTTCTCTTCAATCTTTAGATTACAGCCCAGGATCCTGACGATATGTCTTGAACTAGTCTCGAATCACCAGTTCGTCACCACATCATTTTCTTCCACTTTATCACTGGAAAAGATTAATTATTCGAGCAGAGAGCAATGCTTAAAAATGTTTGGATATTATGCTAGAAAACTGTGCCTAGCCATCCAAAATACCTAGAGGAATTGATTTTGTAAATTCCAAGTAAAGTAAAAGGTGAGTTGGTTCATAATATGCCTCAGTAGAGAGAAAATACTGATGTGTGATTTTTTTTTATCTTACAAGAAGGAAACTCTTGTTGTGGTTGTTTCTGGTTTTGATTTTTTTTTTTTTTTTCAGAGAAACTCTCAGGTATCCAAGTGTAGTGGCTCCAGTTGTGATGAAGACTAATCATTATAGTTTCATTTTCCTGCCATATGGCCAACTGAACCAAACTAAATGCAGTGATGTTTTTCTACTGGTTTATTTTCCTTTGGCTAGACCTTGTGAAACCTGTCGACAGTCTGTCTTTCCTCCTCTCCTCCCTCAGTGGATATAAATAGAGGGGATTTGTATTTTTTCTATTGTTCTATTTTATGTTCTATGTTCTATTCTATTCTATTTCTATTCTATTATTTTACTATTTTACACATAATTTTCACAGCTATTTTTATGTTCATTATACACACCTACCTATGAACACATGAATATTTGATTAGTGTTTTGACTCAGAAGATTAATTTCTAGTAATGATACTTATCAAGAGGACAGGTAAATTAGGATTTAGTTTATGTCATTGTTGACATCACAAACTTACTGCAACTGTGAAGAAAAAGAACAGGATGATATTAAAAAGGATGACCATATGGGGTGCTGAAGGCATTACAGGCAGTCTGTAATGGAGTCACAGTGTAGAATTTACAGCCACGAAGAAACATGTCTGCACCTCCTATGAAAAGGTGATGTGGGCCTTAACAAGCTGGAGGAGTAGCTGAATTTTTTGCAAAAAATAAGTTGCAAATGGAAAAAAGAAAGCTCAAGCAGTGAGAAACCTTTAATGGAAGTGACTGCTCCTCTGGAAATGGCTACATGATTTCACTGAAAAATTTTAAAAGGAACTTATTTTTTGCAGATTCATTTGTTTGCACAGAGTTTAGCTGCCCTATTTCTTTACTGATAGAACCATAAATCTATCTTGAAGTATTAAATCCATACCATTGTGGCATTTATTAACTTGACTAGAAGAAGGAAAGTAGACTGCATTGCTATACCAAGATTTTAGTGATTTTCTGTCTTTTATTCTCCTCTCACTGTTATGGTGACTAATTACTGAAAACATGCTGCTTTTACTGGGCTCTCTCAAGGCAAGCCAATTACATGGCTCTAATTAAGTGATTTGTTATGCAGACTTAACTTTTCCAATTTCATAAAAAGTGGCTTTATACTGTCTTGAGAAAGAGAAAGGGGGTACTTCTCACATAGGGAGCAAGAAACTTCAAATCCTGATTTTGCCTCCAGAGGAAAAAAATGAGAACATAAAATACTTCACTGATATTTTTCTTCGTGAAGAGAGTAGGATGATGACAGTATCCTGATGTTCTCTTCTCACATTTTTCACATAGTAAATTCCAATCTCTCTCAATGGAGGAGCTTACAGGAACACAGATACTTAAATGAGCTTTAAGCCAGGTGGCATTCTTAAGAATGAGCTATTTGGGCCGTCTTCAAGAAATTAGCTATTAATCTCAATTTATTTTCTAGTAGATGGCCTTACCTGCAAAACACAACTGCATTTGACATCATGTGCAAGAATTACTCCTAAAAAAGACTGGGATGTGAAATAGTTATTATGTGATGCATTTCCTCCACATTTTGAAAGCCTGGGGAAAATTAAAATAGATGTTTGTTTTGTTTCTGTTTTTTTTAACAGCTTTCAGATCAGTGACAAATATATAACGATTGTGTATGAAATGATATTATCATTGCTGTAAACAACTTATTCAAATCCATTTCTATAATTAACAAGGTTTAAAATGAAATTGTGTTCTTTAGAAATGGATGATATGATAGGATATAGCTACAGCTTCAACATCAACACCCGTCCCTGTAATGCCTTTATTAACACATTCATAATTTGACTTACATTCAATATATATATTCAATATATAGTTTGCAATATAGCTGGTCTTGTCTCAAATTATTGCACACTGATGTTGAAGCATTAACAACATTAAGAAACTAAGGTACAGGCTCAAATTTACTGTTAAATGTAAGTATTTGTTGTGTTAACTCCATTAAAGTGATCCCATACTTACCATATGGACGTAGTTTTTTCTCTTTGCAAAAGATCTCAGCTTGCATAATGTTTTCAAATGCTTCAGATGTTCAGTTCTTGGTGTACAATTTTTTTTTTTTAGTATATCTGAAAGATGCCTCACAAAATTATATGTAATGATACTTACTGTTGGTATAAGAAAATCACAATCGGTATGTATTTATCCATTCTTCCTTGGAACTGGAGAGAAAAGTAAACAAGTATTCTGGAAAAATAATGATTTATGCTGGCTGACATATGATCTGTGACATGAGCATTGGCACTCAGACTTTTTAAAATACTCAGGATTCATTTTCTTTAAAGACGAATTAGAAACAGCTCATCTTATGGGGAAAATCTTGGGAAAGAATGCTTTGATATTTTAATAAGTTCATATAATTTATTTCCATTTGTCCTCGTTTTCCTTTTATACATCATATCCTTTCTTTCCCAAACTAAAAATGTTCTGCTTTTTGAGCTATTTGGTATTAAAGTGGAAGTATTTCATCATCCAGATAAAGATCTATAAATATGTGCTATAACTAGTGATAGTATTTACCAGGCACTGATCATCATTTTTCCTGATGTAAAACAGTAATCAAAATGTTTTAACAGCCCAGTCAGTTTATTAATTTAATGTTACATTGACCTGCCAATCAAAAATTTGATGAATGATGTTATCTAAATTCAATGGGTATCCATAAAAACGGAAGTGGTTTTAAGAAAAGAAGGGAGAGAGAAAAATGTATCTTAAAAAAATTGGAATTATGAGGAAAACTGCAATAGAAATATAGGCTGTAAATGATAATGTTTTGAATATTATGCTAAACTGGCATCTTCCCTACAGACACCTCAAGGAACGTTCTGCCTGAACTCTCAATCTATGGAAGCAGTTGGATCCCATCACTTCATTATGTTTAGAGACAAGAAACCTAAATTAATTTTTTTGTCCATTTTTGGAAAGTTTTTGTTTGGGGAAAAAAAACCTTTAAACCTTGCTAACCTTTATAAAAGGTCTCCTTCACCTCTAGTGTTCAGATGGTTTTAGAGAAATCCTATTGAACAAGTGCTAAAATTCATCATATATTGTTCTAGTGAATGCTTCTAGGTAATGGAGTGAAAATCCTGATGCTACACCCCTGTGAAGCTTTGAAATCCCTCTCTTTGCAGTGGGTAATATTTGAACCTTTCTGCTTTTTGATTTAATAATCCAAACATAGTGTTGGTAGGGTTTCATAAATGGTACTTGGATACCTAACCTTAAGTATTTAACATCCAATGGGACCAATGTAGAACCATTCTTACTGTCACTTTTCATTCTCACCTTGCTCAGCAGCAGATGCATTGAGAGGATTAGAAATAACAAATTAAGTAAACTTTGTATTTTTTACAAGGAATCAAAACTGATGTTATGACCCCCTTCACAAAAGGAATCAATTTGATTGCAAATGAGTATGACCTAAGGACAGCTTCCCTTGCCAATTTATATTGCTTTAAATTATTATGTAATATGGTTGTAGATGTTGAATTTCCTCTGGTATTGGATGAGAAAAACCACTTTTTTTCTTACGTACTCCTTCAGAGAGGTTTTGTTTCAGCCACTGGAACAAAACTGGTACTTCTTATGTAGAGAAAGATGAATTTCTCTGAAATGACACTTCTGTGCTGGGAAGTCTGAAATAAGGTCCTTGATGAACTGCTCATTGTCCCACACGTGCTCTGGTGCAAGAAAGGCTTGTGGCATTTGCAGCAATCTCTATCTCTGTTTGCATGCTAATTCTGTCGAGTTCTCTTACCATCTGTTTCTTGCAAGAAATCAGGCTGACTGGTCCTGGGGTTTTTTCCACACTTGCTGGAACAGTAAATCTTGGCACTGCAAATGCTTTTGTTGTCTGGTAGCTTTCCATTTCACATGGCTACACCCATGACTTGCAAGTCCTAGCGTGTGGGCCAGCATGGCAGTTGTGACCATCAGCTTGCTGCTTTAATTATGGTAACTTTTATCTCATCTCTTGGAATGAGGACGTTAGTGGATCATGCATGGGGTCCAGCCAACTAGCTGAACAAAACTAAGATGCTTTTACCTCATATATTAGTATCATTTTAAATTCATAGAAAGCATAACTTACAAGAGCCACAGTACATATGTACAGTGACTATTCTACCTGAAGTATGTACAGAAATGGCAATGTAAATGTCAGATGACTTTTTACTCACTATAACAAATGGTTTTAACAAATGTGTTTGTGTGTTTTGTGGCTAATTTTTTTTCTTTAGTTTTGTGCTGTGAGGGAATGAAACCAAAGAAATTGCTGTCAATGTCCCTTCTGGGACTGCAGGGATCCCCAGACATCAAACCCCAGAGAAGTGTATCTTTACCCTTACTAATTAGATCAACCTTGGATTTATCCCTCACTTATAAACTATATGAAAACTATGAAGCCAAGATTAGGGGATGCTAGATGTAAGTAATGGCCTTATTCTAGTAACTACATCTGTGTGCACTTTGTAAGCTTGCAGAATTATTCAAGAGAGCTTAAAGAATGTTGGGGTTTTAGTTTAGTCTTAGGGGGTTTTTTTTTTCTGTTAAAGGAATTTTCTCCCATATGCATGTTGCTAGGGGACAAATAGCTGTACTTAAGAAAGACAAAAAGGGAGTGGGGCGGGCCTGGCTACTTTCTTGTCTACACCTGGGTGTGGGGGCAGTTCGCTCTGAGCATCCGGAGAGAGAAGCTGCAGAGAAAGGAGCTGCTGCTTCTTTCTTTTTTGGCCGTTCTTCTCTTCCTGCTGGAAACAACGCCGGGACCCCAAAAGCCGCTTTCCCTGCCCTGCTGGAGGCCGAGCTGTGGCTGCCCTGCCCCACTGCTGCTGCTTCGAGCTTTTGCTACGCTGTAGCCCTGCTCACCCTGCCTGCCTGGGCATCCGTGGGGGTCTCCCATCTGGATACATCTCGCCTGCCACCCGGGATTTGCGTTCGTCCCTGCCGCTCTAGCCTGCCGCTCTAGCCTGCCGCTCCTGCCTGCCGTTCCCAGCCTGCTGCTCCTGAGAGTCCGGGATCGGCTGCCCAGGGGTTTGTGAAGCCTTTGTTCCTTCCCTTCCCGGGATCCCAGGGCGCCATTGCCGCGTGCTCCCCGAGCTCGCTCCGGAGCGCCCCCTGCAGCCGCGGGGGAACCATCGCACCTGCCCTGCTCACCGGGAGCCGCCAGCGCCCCTGCCGGCTGCGAGCGGAACTGCACCCGAGGGGAAAGGGCCCGACAGCCGAGAGGGCTGGGACTGGGTTTGTGTGTGCTGTTACTGCCATAGTTGTTGTTGTTTTGTTTGACTGGTTATATACATATACATATATATATATATATATATAGTAAAGAACTGTTATTCCTATTTCCCACATCTCTGCCTAAAGGCCCTTGATTTCAAAATATAATAACTTGGAGGGAAAAAGGGTTATATCTGCCACTTCAAGGGGGGCTTCTGCCTTCCTTAGCAGACACCTGTCTTTCAAAACCAAGACAGATCTTGGCGCCCAACGTGGGGCCTGAGGGCATTAAGAGAGAGAGGTGAAAAAAAAGGAATAACAGTTCTTGGAACTTTATTTTATGTGCCAGATATAGGAACCTTGTTAGGCTGCACTGTGTGGTCTAGTTTACCCTGGTTCGGGTGGCATGTGGCCGTAGCTATATTCTTCCCCTTTGCAGCTCCTTACTTGAATATGGGTCCTCTGACTAAGGCTACCATTGCTGTTATCCAGCTTGCGTTATGGGTTGAGAAGGTGAGGAATTCATGGGTTTTTAGCTTCCTCCGGAATGTGGGCACATGGATAAACGGCTATCACACACTGAGCACATGTTTTTGGGGTTATGTTAACAATGGTACCTTCTGTGAGGAAATGACACCAGGGGAAGTTTTCCCCCAACCCCTCAACCAGTTCTTCGGGCCCACCCCATCAATTTTCGAAGGGTTTAAATTCCCTCTGAATATTAACCATCTGCTGCTGATAGGCCTACTCTATTTAGCACTCAAGGATAAGTTGAGATTGGCTTGGATATCTACCCAGACACCAGCCCCAGAGACTAGAGATCCTGCCCCAGAACCTGACATGGCCCCAGAGAGTAGAGTTCCTACCCCAGAGCCTGATCCTGCCCCAGAACCTGACATGGCCCCAGACACCAGAGATCCTACCCCAGAGCCCTATCCTGCCCCAGAACCTGGCACGGCCCCAGACACTAGAGATCCTACCCCAGAGACTGACGTAGCCCCAGACACTAGAGACCCCGCCCCACAGACTGATACCGCCCAACAGTCCACCTCAGAAATGGACTACCCAAACTGGGTGGGGGTACTGGCAAAAGGGATGCAAGAGATGTGCCAAGAGATGGGTCAGGTGCGCCAGGGGATATGCCAGGAGATGGGCCAGGTGCGCCAGGAGATGTGCCAGGAGATGGGCCAGGTGCGCAAGGAGATGTGCCAGGAGATGGGCCAGGTGCGCCAGGAGATATGCCAATTGCTAAGGGAATACACCTCCTCAGCTAGTGAAAAGCCCTCTCCCTGCCCCAAAGAGGGTGAGTCCGATGGTGCAGCAGTAGAACCCACGGATGTTACAACCGTCCAGGCTTCAGCTGAACCACAAGGACAACCACAGCCAGCAGCAGTCGCCCCTGTGCAAAGGAGGAAGTGTAAGACCAAATCAGTACGACCAGTTAATGATGATGGGCAACCAGGGCCCTCACAACCAGCAGGAGAGCCAGAGCCAGAAATCATCACTGAGTCCCTGTCGTACGACAGTCTCCGCACTATGCGAAACGACATTGCGCGAAGGGGGCGTGAGCCTTATACCACCTGGCTGCTTCGGGTTTGGGACCTTATGGGCACAAGTGTGCAACTGGATAGTGGTGAGGCAAGGTATCTGGGATCATTGACCCAGGACCCAGGTGTGGACCAGGTATTTGTGAGGGAGCCAGGGCCCCTTTCTCTCTGGGAGCGGCTCTTAATGAGTGTGAGAGAAAGGTTCATTCACAAAGAAAGAATGCAGGAGTACCATCATAGAATGCAGTGGAAGACACTCGAGCAAGGGATTCAACAGCTAAGAGAGGTGGCAATATTAGAGGTACTCTTTGGGAGGGATGGACAGCATGATAATGACCCCGATAAGGTCAGGTGCACAGGACAGATGATGTGGAACCTGGCAAGGCTAGGGCCATCGCAATACACCACCTTCATTGCAACGATTGATGCTGACAATACCCGAGAAACCGTGGGCTCTGTTGCCAGCAAGCTCAGGCATTATGACAGCATGATCAATGGCCCGCTGAAAGCTCATGTCTCTGCTGTGGTCCAGGACCTCAAAGAGGAGATGAAGGAGATGAGGAAGGAAATGAGGGAGGAGATGAGGGAGGAGATGAGGAGGGTCAGTGTGGCACCAGTGCGAGTCACAGGCCCCCAAGTCAGAGCCCGTCGTCCCCTTGCTAGAGAGAGAGGGTACACCCCACGAGCTGAGCTGTGGTTTTTCCTGTGTGAGCATGGGGAAGACATGAGGAGGTGGGATGGGAAACCCACCTCTGTCCTGGCAGCGCGGGTGCGTGAACTCAAGGAGGGAGGCACTAACCGAGGGGGTTCCGCTAAGGTGAAGGTAGCCTCAGCCTCCCACGATCGAGCTGCCAGGTATTTCAGAAGGGAGGATGATATGTTGGATCCCCTTGAAGGTACCTCGAGCATGTACACCCAGGGAAAGAATGATAACCAGGGCTAGAGGGGCCCTGCCTCTAGCCAGGAAGAGGCACGGGAGAACCGAGTTTTCTGGACGGTGTGGATCCGATGGCCTGGCACATCAGAGCCACAAAAATATGATGCATTGGTTGATACTGGGGCACAGTGTACTTTAATGCCATCGGGACATGTGGGGGCAGAACCTGTATCCATCGCTGGGGTGACCGGGGGATCACAGCAGTTGACCCTTTTGGAAGCTGAGGTGAGCCTGACTGGGAAGGAGTGGCAAAAGCATCCGATTGTGACCGGCCCAGAGGCCCCGTGTATTCTGGGCATAGACTTCCTCAGGAATGGCTATTACAAAGACCCAAAAGGACTCAGGTGGGCATTTGGTATTGCTGCTGTGGAGGCAGAGGGCATTAGGCAATTGAACACCCTGTCTGGACTATCTGAGAATCCTTCTGCAGTTGGGCTCCTGAAAGTGGAAGAGCAACGAGTGCCAATTGCCACCTTGACAGTGCACCGCCGGCAGTATCGGACAAATCAAGATGCTGTGATCCCCATCCACAAGATGATCCGCGAGCTGGAGAGCCAAGGGGTGGTCAGCAAGACCCACTCACCCTTCAACAGCCCCATCTGGCCTGTGCGCAAGTCTGATGGGGAATGGAGACTGACTGTGGACTATCGTGCCCTGAATGAAGTGACTCCACCGCTGAGCGCTGCCGTGCCAGACATGTTGGAGCTCCAGTACGAGCTGGAGTCCAAAGCAGCAAAGTGGTACGCCACTATTGACATTGCCAATGCATTCTTCTCTATTCCTCTGGCAGCAGAGTGCAGGCCTCAGTTTGCCTTCACATGGAGGGGCGTGCAGTACACCTGGAACCGACTGCCCCAGGGGTGGAAGCACAGTCCCACCATCTGTCATGGACTGATCCAGACTGCACTAGAAAAGGGTGGGGCTCCAGAACATCTGCAGTACATTGATGACATCATTGTGTGGGGGAACACCGCGACCGAAGTGTTTGAGAAAGGAGAGAGAATAATTCAAATTCTCCTGCAAGCTGGTTTTGCCATCAAGAAGAGCAAGGTCAAGGGACCTGCCCGAGAGATCCAGTTCCTGGGAGTAAAGTGGCAAGATGGACGGCGTCAGATTCCCACTGAGGTCATCAATAAGATCACAGCAATGTCTCCACCGACCAACAAGAAGGAAACACAAGCTTTCCTAGGCGCTATAGGTTTCTGGAGGATGCACATTCCCGAGTACAGCCAGATCGTGAGTCCTCTCTACCTGGTTACCCGCAAGAAGAACGATTTCCACTGGGGCCCTGAACAGCAGCAAGCCTTCGCCCAGATCAAGCAGGAAATTGCTCACGCCGTAGCCCTTGGCCCAGTCAGGACAGGACCAGAGGTGAAGAACGTGCTCTACTCTGCAGCCGGGAACAATGGTCTGTCCTGGAGCCTCTGGCAGAAGGTGCCTGGTGAGACTCGGGGCCGACCACTGGGATTCTGGAGCCGAAGCTACAGAGGGTCTGAAGCCAACTACACTCCCACAGAGAAGGAAATCCTGGCAGCTTATGAAGGAGTCCAGGCTGCCTCAGAAGTAATTGGCACAGAGGCACAACTCCTCCTGGCACCCCGACTACCGGTGCTGGGGTGGATGTTCAAAGGAAAGGTTCCCTCCACGCATCACGCCACCAACGCTACTTGGAGCAAATGGATTGCCCTCATCACGCAGCGCGCCCGAATTGGAAACCCAAGTCGCCCTGGGATCTTGGAAATAATTACGAACTGGCCGGAAGGTGAGACTTTTGGGTTATCTTCTGAAGAAAAAGAGGAGCAGGTGACACGTGCTGAAGAAGCCCCACCATATAACGAGCTACCAGAGAGTGAAAGACAATACGCCCTCTTCACTGATGGTTCCTGCCGAATTGTAGGCGCTAGCCGGAAATGGAAAGCCGCTGTATGGAGCCCCACACGACAAGTTGCACAGGCTACTGAAGGAGAAGGTGGATCGAGCCAATTTGCTGAGCTCAAAGCTGTCCAATTAGCTCTGGACATAGCTGAAAGAGAGAAGTGGCCAAAGCTCTACCTCTACACTGATTCATGGATGGTAGCCAATGCTCTGTGGGGTTGGCTGGAAAGGTGGAATAAGGCAAACTGGCAGCGCAGAGGAAAACCAGTCTGGGCTGCTGAAGAGTGGAAAGACATTGCCACTCGGGTAGAGAAGCTATCCGTGAAGGTCCGTCATGTAGATGCTCACATTCCCAAGAGCCGGGCTAATGAAGAACATCGTAACAACAAACAGGTAGATCAGGCTGCGAAAATAGAGGTGTCCCAGATAGACTTAGATTGGCAACATAAAGGAGAACTGTTCCTAGCTCGATGGGCCCATGATGCCTCAGGTCATCAGGGCAGAGATGCCACCTATAAGTGGGCACGAGACCAAGGGGTGGATCTAACCATGGACAGTATCTCCCAGGTTATCCACGATTGTGAGACATGCGCTGCGATCAAGCAGGCCAAGCAGGTGAAGCCTCTGTGGTACGGTGGGCGATGGTCCAAATACAAGTATGGGGAGGCCTGGCAGATTGATTACATCACACTGCCTCAAACCCGCCAAGGCAAGCGCTATGTGCTCACAATGGTAGAAGCCACCACTGGATGGCTGGAGACCTACCCTGTGCCTCACGCTACTGCCCGGAACACCATCCTGGGCCTGGAAAAGCAAGTCCTCTGGAGGCATGGCACCCCTGAGAGAATCGAGTCTGACAATGGGACTCATTTCAAGAACAGCCTTATAAACACCTGGGCTAGAGAACATGGCATAGAGTGGGTGTACCACATCCCTTACCATGCACCAGCAGCTGGGAAGGTTGAGCGGTGTAATGGATTGCTTAAAACCACTTTGAAGGCACTGGGTGGGGGGACTTTCAAAAACTGGGAGATGCATTTAGCAAGAGCCACCTGGTTAGTTAACACCCGAGGCTCCACCAGCCGAGCAGGCCCTGCCCAATCCGAACCCCTACAAACAACAGACGGAGATAAGGTTCCAGTGGTGCACATGAGAGGTATGCTTGGAAAAACTGTTTGGGTAAAGTCTGCCTTGAGCAAAGACAAACCCATCCGTGGGGTCGTTTTTGCTCAGGGACCAGGTTGCACCTGGTGGGTGATGCAAAAGGATGGAGAGACCCGATGCTTACCTCAAGGGGACCTTGTTTTAGGGTGAACTACCCATGGCACTGTACTTGTATCACTATCAGCATGTATATTTGTATATAATTTGGGTAATGCATAGATTTATATGGTTAAGAAAAAAAGTTAAGTTTCATGTAACATGTTAGTATGGGAAAAAATTCGGGGTGGATAATGTTGGGGTTTTAGTTTAGTCTTAGGGGGTTTTTTTTTTCTGTTAAAGGAATTTTCTCCCATATGCATGTTGCTAGGGGACAAATAGCTGTACTTAAGAAAGACAAAAAGGGAGTGGGGCGGGCCTGGCTACTTTCTTGTCTACACCTGGGTGTGGGGGCAGTTCGCTCTGAGCGTCCGGAGAGAGAAGCTGCAGAGAAAGGAGCTGCTGCTTCTTTCTTTTTTGGCCGTTCTTCTCTTCCTGCTGGAAACAACGCCGGGACCCCAAAAGCCGCTTTCCCTGCCCTGCTGGAGGCCGAGCTGTGGCTGCCCTGCCCCGCTGCTGCTGCTTCGAGCTTTTGCTACGCTGTAGCCCTGCTCACCCTGCCTGCCTGGGCATCCGTGGGGTTCTCCCATCTGGATACATCTCGCCTGCCACCCGGGATTTGCGTTCGTCCCTGCCGCTCTAGCCTGCCGCTCTAGCCTGCCGCTCCTGCCTGCCGTTCCCAGCCTGCTGTTCCTGAGAGTCCGGGATCAGCTGCCCAGGGGTTTGTGAAGCCTTTGTTCCTTCCCTTCCCGGGATCCCAGGCCGCCATTGCCCGCGTGTTTCCCGAGCTCGCTCCGGAGCGCCCCCTGCAGCCGCGGGGGAACCATCGCACCTGCCCTGCTCACCGGGAGCCGCCAGCGCCCCTGCCGGCTGCGAGCGGAACTGCACCCGAGGGGAAATAGCCTGACAGCCGAGAAGGCTGGCACTGGGTTTGTGTGTGCTGTTACTGCCATAGTTGTTGTTGTTTTGTTTGACTGGTTATATACATATACATATATATATATATATAGTAAAGAACTGTTATTCCTATTTCCCACATCTCTGCCTAAAGGCCCTTGATTTCAAAATATAATAACTTGGAGGGAAAAAGGGTTATATCTGCCACTTCAAGGGGGGCTTCTGCCTTCCTTAGCAGACACCTGTCTTTCAAAACCGAGACAAAGAATTAAACAGATTTTGTGTTTCCTACCTCTTCCTACAAAACCCCTGATGTTTCGGGTAGTTCAGTGTCTCTGCTTTATGGTAAGGACAAGAGAGCACGTAATCAACAGCACATTGCTATGGCATTTTTCCAGCAGGCAAAAATATTCCTATCTTCTGTTCAAGATTCTAAACAAATAAAATCTGAAAAAATATGGGTTTTTCAGAGATGTTAGGAGGAAAAACAAATTTGTGAGAGTACAAACTGTCTTATCACTTGATTGTACATGGGTTTTGCCAAACCATCTGCTTGGAGAAAGATTCACTTTATTTGGGAGGTAGTTTTCAAAACTATTTATTGGAAAGAAGACGTGATTTACAAGCTGAATGTTTCAATGAGAATATTAAAAAGCTCTCTATTTTCTTCTCTTTGGAAGATTTGGTAAAATTGTAGCAGGAGATGAAATAGAAATGTTTTGTGCTACCTCAGAAAGTAAGGAACTGCTGTGCCTGAAACTCTTAGAGCAAGGAGAAGTTCAAAAGGCTTTGTGCAGACTTTCTGAAAGGATGTATCTTAAAAATTACAATACATTAAAACAATATTCAATACAGTGATCTCGGAGTTCTTAGGCAAGAGAGTGGATCAATGTGAGGCATGACGAAACCATGAGATATGATGGAGACACGCTCCTCATTGCAAAGGGAGCATTCTTCCAACAAAGGAAGTCTGACTGCAGCTTCTCTGGAGTGGATGGGATTTCAGCTACAGGATATAGAAGCAGTTCAGAAACTCTCAGCCCCCTCTTCAGCCTGAGAAGAACAAAGTCCACCCTTTGTGAGGGTACAAAACAGGTGAAAGGTCTGACTGGAGGCAAATCAAAGTGACTAGACATAAGTGACTGATTTTTCAATTGTTGTTATGATTATTTTCTGGTTTTTATTTAGAAACTCACTGCAGCTTGTAACAAGAAATAGGTAGTTTTTAGGCACTTCAGGAACTCAGTTTAGTGCTTCTGAATTGCCATTATCTGCAGAAGGCATCTCAGAAAATTACCTTCATAGGAGGAATTTGGGCTTTGTCATAAATGATAACTGTACTTGAAGAGCAATTACTATAAGCAGCTTACTGCTGGCTGTGGTATGGTTAAGCAGAACAGAAAAAATTCACCAAGTAAAAATAAGTTTGATAAAGTAAAATCACCTACAAATGGCTGGATTTTTGTGTATGTGTGACCTCAGCTTGAAAAATAAGGGTTGTATCAACCAGGGCAGTTCATAAAACACTGCACTCTTTTCAAGCTGTTGGATTTATGTTTCTATCCTCTATTCTCCATCCAGAGAGATGGAGAAACAGTAGTCAAGCATAACTTCAAAATTGACAGGTGGAAAACCAACAGACTGTGAAGATATAAGCAACTTCATGATTCCACTAGTAGGATAATAGAAATTTGGGAGATAAGAATTTGTATAGCTGACATTACCACTGTTACAGCTTAATATAAAAAAAAAAAAAAAAAAAAAAAAAAAAAAGGCAAGTTTTATGGAAAAACACTTGGGAAGAAATGTATTTTAGCTACTCTAAAATCAGGCCACTTGACTGTATGAGATTCTCAAGGCAGTTGATTTTATATTCTCTAAGTGCTTGTGTCTGAGAGCAAAGTAAGTGAAGTACCTGGGCTTGTTTAGCAATAAATTGAAACTTGCTTGGTTTAGCATCAACTAGTGTGGCAGAGAGCAGCTAAATATTCTTGTGGGAAAATGAGGAATCTGGGCAACAGAGTCCCTCATTCCTTAAGTATTAATAACTATTCAGAGTGAGATTTTTCAGTAGAGAAATATGCATCCTGAAAATGCTCCCTCTCTCGTCACAGACAATGCTGCGTACGGTGCTGCAACTGTATCATGCTTAGTAATGTTATTTTTTTTTGTCTCTTTTAAGTTAGTTATTTGTACAGTTCAGGCAAACCTATCAAAAATTAACACCAAATGTTAAAAATTTAATTATAAATTTTAAAATTAAAAAAGAATTTTAAATTTAAGTTTTAAAAAAGATAAATCTATATGCTGTGTTTGAATTTTGCCCATCTATTTCTACAAGGAGTTGAAACACTGCAGAAGAAATACTTCAATTATTTTATGATAGCTCTATCTCACTTCTGTGAGAGCACAGTTCCCCCTTTTTTCTTTTAAGGTGATGGTTCAATGACTTTTTGTCAGGGTTTTCCATTTTGTTTTACTTCAGTTGGCTTCGGTTGTGTTGTTTTGAGACAACATCTTTGAAAACTTTGAAACACTGTGTTCCACAGTAAACTCCTGGAAAAGCTGGCAGCCCATGGCTTGGACAGGTGCGCTCTTTGCTGGGTTAAGAACTGGCTTGGATGGCCACGCCCAGAGAGTGCTGGTGAACGGTGCTGCATCCAGTTGGTGGCCAGTCACTGGTGATGTCCCTCAGGGATCTGTGCTGGGGCCAGTTTTGTGTAATTTTTTTTTTTTTTTTTTTTTTTTTGATGACATGGATGAGGGTATTTGAGTCTACTCTGAGTAAATTTGCAGATGACACTAAGCTGGGAGCGTGTGTCGATCTGTTGGAAGGTGGGAGGGCTCTGCAAAGAGACCTGGAACAGTTGGATAGATGGGCAGAGTCCAGTAAGATGAAGTCTAAGTCCAAGAGCCGAGTCCTGCATTTTGGCCACAATAACCCCCAGCAACGCTACAGGCTGGGGACAGTGTGGCTGGACAGCGCCCAGGCAGAAAGGGACCTGGGGGTACAGGTCGACAGCCAGCTGAACATGAGCCAGCAGTGTGCCCTGGTGGCCAAGAAGGCCAACGACAGCCTGGCCTGTATCAGGAATAGTGTGGCCAGCAGACCAGGGAAGTCATTCTTCTCTGTACTTGGCACTGGTGAGGCCGCACCTCGAGTCCCGTGTCCAGTTCTGAGCCCGTCAGTTCAGGAGGGACATTGAGACGCTTGAAGGCATCCAGAGGAGGGCAACAGGGCCGGTGAAGGGCTTGGAACACAAGCCCTGTGAGGAACGACTGAGGTTGTTTAGCCTGGAGAAAAGAAGACTCAGAGGTGACCGTATCACTCTCTACAACTACCTGAAAGGTGTCAGGTGGGGGTTGGTCTTTCCTCCCTGGCAACAACTGACAGGACAAGAGGACACGGTCTTAAACTGCACCAAGGGAAATTTACGTTGGATGTGAGGAAAAAGTTTTTTACTGAAAGAGTGATAAAGTTCTGGAATTGTCTGCCTGGGGAGGTGGTCAAGTCACCATCCCTGGATGTGTTTAAAAAAAGATTGGATGTGGCACTCAGTGCCATGGTTTAGTTGAGGTGGTCTTAGGGCATGGGTTGGACTCGGTGATCTTGAAGGTCTCTTCCAACCTGGTGATTCTGTGAAAAAAACCCTTTGAAAGTAGTCAGTTACTTATATAGAAAATACCACAGAATTGTTTTGAATATCACTGAATCATTTTGATCAGTTTCATAAAATCCTTGATTAGGAATTAAAATGTTAATTCTCTCTTGTGAAAGGAAATTAAATTGCTATTATCTCATTAAGAAGCTGATGAAGGTTTTCTGAGTATTTCAAAGTAATTGTGTCTTAAAACCCTACATGCTTCACATGTAAGAAGAATATGAATTTAAACTTAATCAGTTTGACTGAAATTTTATAAGAACATCATCAGTGGTGTTCAGTAAATATGACAATACATTTAAAATGCTAATTGAATTTGGAGAAATACCAGTCAAATAAATATATAAGCAGTACTCTGCAGAAAAGAAAATAAGAAAAAATAAAATCCAGAAGCAATACAGCTTTTTAAATTTTAATTTTAACTTTTTCAGTGGTGGTTTTTAAGTATTTTTTTAAACTAAGTTTCCATTTTAGAAAATGTGCATTTTCCTTCCCTGGAGTTCCTTCTTTTGTGTGGAAGTGATCTCACTTCACTCAAACATGTCTACTAAGGTGAAATCACTCAGATATTCTAAAATCAAAGTTTAACCTTGAGCTCCGCACAGAAAAACTCTGCCTTGCTCTGAGGTTTTGTGTGTGTATGTGCATGTCTTTGTTCATTTCTTTAGAGAAAATAAGCATGTTACACCAAAGAGAAAAGCCCATTGTATTAATTATGAGTTTCTGATTTGATTCAGCAAATATCCATTGCTGAATACTGGATTTGGATTAATATCCCAGCGACCTACCCCCTCACAGAATTTAAACGGAAAATAACAATTGGTGATTTGTAACTCTGAGTTGTCACTGAATTAATTGCCTTCATAACACAATTGTCTTACACTGCTCCAGTTGATTTCTCCAGTTCCCCAGCATCACTGGAAATGTCCAAATATCCCTTTATATCCTGCCAATAAAACCCTTTTCTCTCTCTGTCCTTCTTTCCTATGGCAAGTCCAGGGTAACCACTAATGTGGAGAGAGGTTGTTCTTGCAGTAGTCAGCCAACATACAGAACAAAGGAGAGCATCTGGATTACAAATGTCTGGAAGTTCTTTCCAATTTAAATTATTCTATGATTGTGTGATATATTTACAAGCCTTTCATTAAAACTGTATTATACCTCATTGGTACTTGGGTAAAAAAGGTATTAAAGATTCCAGATTAATCAAACAACAAACATTAACATCTCTGCAGAAGGAAAATGTGGGAAAATACGGAGTAGACAGTTGTCACAGATCTCTGAGATTCTGAGGTCACTGCTTTATGTCTTAGAAGTAGGGAAAAGACATATTCCAGCAAGGGGATTTCATGTTTAGTTTTAGGGCATGTGTTTTATTTCTAGTTCTTTAGAACAATTTAAAATACGTAAGGGAAAAGGAAGTTTTCTAAGAAACTTAGATTTAGTTGTAACTCTGTTGCTAGCTAGTATTTTTCAGTTAGGCCCTTTCTTTTTCACTGTTGATAGTAATATTGTGGCACTCAGCAGTGGCAGCCATCCATAAAGGATAGATGACACCATCTGCTGTCCTGTGCCAAAATGTAAATAACGTGAACTAAGGATTAACCAGTTTGGAAAAATGGACTCTAAGAGCAATACCTGATGCCCATTCATCAAGACCAGTTCACAAGGAGTCCAGTGATCTCTCAGGGGTACAAATAAAATATCACAATACAAATTTTTATATAGGTAATACTATCTAAAAATGTTGTACCCTGGAGCCTATAACAACCTAGTTATTCCCTGAGAGATGCAGTCGGCCTCAAGAAATAAACATATCTAACACTGGTGATCTGAATGTGAAAGAGAATGTGGAAGAAAGCACTAAGCTGAACATTAATAGGTTCATCCAGCTGTCTCCATGGCGGCAGCTGGGATGCAATCTTGCTTAAAGTCTGTCCAGGTGGAACAATATTCACTCACAGTAACTGAGTGATGGACAAAGAAGAGCTTTGCCAAAGCCTTCTTTAGCAGCTTCCTGAGCCTCTGACAGGGCTGAAGGCTGTTCTGAAAAAGTCTAGAAAGGAAGCCAAGGCCAATGAGATTGCGAGAATGGTACCCAGTGGAAGGCAGTGGAAAAAGAACTGATAACATTGCCACAATGTTCCTAAGATGCATACAGAGAACGAAAATCTGAAGTCTAGAACTGGAGACTTAGCAGAACTTCAAAACCAGCAGCCTGCTCTTAAAACAGCTTTGCATTTGCAAGCCTATCACTTACCTCCTTAAAGTGTCTGACTTCGGCAGTTGTTCAAAATTAACCCCAGATAAACCTGTCCCTGATATTGTGCAGAGTATGTCACCAAGGTCTGTTGGACGATGCTCTTCCAGCCATTCTTGTGTCTGTTTATGTCTCCCAGGAATTTTGATATTTTTATTATTATTTATTTTGTAGGACTTTCTTCCGGCTTATTTCTGTTTGAAATTTATATCTGTTGGCCTGGTTGAAAGCTGGTTTCTAAACCCTTTAGGAAGGCAGAGCATACTCCCAGTCCTTCTCCAGGTAGAGGTACAACATGTTCAGGAAGCCTGGAAAGCCAATTATATGCTGGGCTGTATAAAAAGAAGGCTGTTCAGCAGGTCGAGAGAGGTGGTTCTCCCCCTCTGCTCTTACGAACCTCTGCCTGCAGAGCTGCATCCAGCTCTGGGGTCCTCACCACAAAAATCATGTGGGTCTGCTATGGAGACAGGCTGAAAGAACTGAAGAAGAGAAAAAAAAAAAATACATGGCAATGAAGTTGTCCATTGTCCATCTTCTGGTCAATTTTTCTTTACTGAATTAAAATAGTTGCTGGTCTTCTTTTACTTTTACTTTAAAATGTTTTAAAAGAATAAGATTTGGAAAATAACTTTTTTTCTCCTTCTTGAAAAAGTGATTTGTTTCTCTCTCATTTCAAGGCAATGTGGCTTTCCTCTCATATAACTGAACCACAAAATAGATCTCTCTGCTGTTAAATCTCTGGGTCCCCATTAATCTTGGTCATTAGTTATCCATGAGATATATGATTCTCATTCAGCACTATTAGACTGGTTTCTTTTCCAACAAGTCATTTTTATTCTACTCTCCTGGGATAGTGTATGTACTTGACATATAATTTCAGTAAATTCCCTGAAGCTGGGAAACTCCAGCTTTTTTATTAATAGGAAATGAAGAGTATTGCTTTATAAAGTATTTTCCCAAGATTTAACAATGGTTGGAGTCAGACTTATTACTTTCTATTTCAATAATATTATCAATAACACTAAATCTGTGCTGAAACAATTTTATTTGATTGGGACATAGGGATAAAATTATGATTCAGGATCAAGTTTGCATTAGACCTTGCTTGTCTGCCAGAAAATTTACTCTCTGCAGGTTGCCTTCGCTGACATCATGCAGCACAGAGAAACCGCAGTAGAGCAGATGTGCCAGTGGCTGGGCAGAGAGGAGCACTGGAGGCAGGCTGAGGGCATGGTCCTGTGTGGAGACCAGCTGCCTCTGCTGCCCACTCTGCCTTTGGCATCTGCTGCCCTGCAGGGAGAAAGCACCGCCCAGAGCCTGTGTGAGGGAAAGAACAATTTATTTCCTTTTCCTTCAGTAAAGACTTGTGAGAGCCATTCTAGAGCTGTTGGTGCATTGGTCTCTGGCAGGGCTGGGGGCCCTTCTCTTAATGGGGTGCAAGGGTCCCCATGGCAATCGGTCCCAGCCCAGGACAGGGGTGCAGGAGCCAAAGCTGCTGCCCTGGGCAGAGAGATCCGCCGCTGTCACCACCTCCTGCACTGGCTCCTTCTGGGGCCTGTCCCACTCCATGGGGACAGGTGCAGGTGGGGGGTGTCTGGGACCCCCGGGGAAGGCAGCCTCCAATATGCCGGCTTCCTCCTCCATGTCAGAGCCTTTGGGACCACTGGCAGGAGCTCCCATCCAGGAGCTGCTGGTCTGGGAGCTGCTGGAGCTGGAGCTGGAGCTGGAACTGCTGGAGCTGGAGCTGGCACTGGCACTGGCCACAGGGCTGTTGTTCCCGTCCCTGATGGCACCGGAGCGCAGCAGCCTCTGGGCCTCCTCGCTGCACTGGCCCACAATGATGCTGATGATGCCATGCACCAGTGGTGCCGTGTGTTGCTCGAGGACAGGCTGCAGCACACGGACCAACACCTCAGCAATCAGCCCGTTGACGCACAGGTCGTGCAGGATGGAGCTCTCTGCAGCCTCAACCAGCCACCACCAGCGCCGGAATATCCCCTCCAGCCTCTGGCACAGCCAGGGTCGCACGGGCTCCAGCAGCTGCGGTTGTCCACGGAAAAGTCCGGCCCACACCTCGGGCAGGAGGCCACCCAGGAGCTCCAGCCCCAAGAGGCCCTGCTCAGCTGGGGACAGTGTCCCCTGTTGTCACAATCCGCTAATGTAAGCGGGGGCTGTGATGGTTCGTTTATCGATCTCAGAGTGTAAAAGGACACAAGAGATTTCAGTTTTAATCAAAACAGTGCACCTTTATTAAGTGCCCACAACACAGTAATGCAATAGAAGAGAGTAAGAGAGAGAGAGAGAGAAAAAACAAAGTAGAGAGGGGAAAAAGAGGGGCAATAGCTACCAACGGATAAGACGAAGTCCTCGTGGTCTTCCGCCAATAGATTCGTCTTCTTTCCGTGGGGAGATCTCCTACTTGGTTATTTTAGAAGGTCCCTTTATAGTCCTTTTCAGAAGCGAGGGGCAACTGGCCAAGAGGTTGGGAAATCTACAGCCATTGTTATGGGGTCCGTTGCTTTGGGAAGCAGGTACAGGACAGACGTACAAGACAGGTGTACCGGAGAGGTGTACAGGACAGGTCATTCCTTTCCGCTTCGGCGCAGTCCTTCCGCCTGGGCAGCAAGAACGGCGCAGTCCATTGGGACCTGCACTAATTTTCCTCAGGAATGCGTACCAGTTCCCAGTGGGCACACCTGCAGGCAACACTTGGCAGACATCCCACCTCAGCCAGGCCAGGACTGCTGTGTTCAGTCTCTGTCTTCGGCGATGATCGTGAGGCAGATGAGGGATTTTCGGACCATCTCTTACACCTGTGGAGGAGCTGGACGGGGCACCACAGGGCCATGGGGGCTGTTCTCATCCAGGCGGCTGGGAACTCTCCCTGCCTGGCTGGTGGCCGCTGGCAGCTGCTCGGGGGCTGCCAGATACTCGTCTGTGTGGTCAGAAAGACTGACAGTCTCCATCAGTGTCCTGCAGAGTGGGCACGAGGGATTTCTGTGTGCCCACCGCAGGATGAAGCCCAGGCAGAAGCGGTGGCAGCAGGGCAGAGCAGAAGTCACATCCTTCCGAGAGTCCTGGCAGATGGGGCAGTTGCCATCTGTCTCCGTGGCCATGTCTGGGCTCTGCACTGCCCACGTTGCCCGGCTGCCCCAGCCAGGCAGGGCTGGGAAACAGGAGTGACGGCTCCGGGACTGGCACCGAGATCTGCCAAGAACAGGCCGCACCCAGCACCAGAGACGCCTGGCTTGATTCTCTCAGCCTTGCAGTCTCGCTTGGTAGGAGTTCAGCCTGGAGCCAGAGTGGCCCTGCCAATGTCTGAACGTAAGCAGGGAGGGACACAATGTCACAATCCATCCCCCTGTGATGTCACAGTCCACTGCTCTCTGACACCAGCCTCCACCCCCAGTGACAGCACAAAAGGCATTCCACCTCCTTGGAACCCCAAAAGAAGCAGTGAGGGATGTGAGGTCACAATCCAGCTCTCGGTGATGTCACCATCTGCACTTCAGGTTCCTCCACCCTGTGATGACACAGCAGGCCTTCCATCCCAGGAGATACATGTTGTCAGGAGAAAAAAGGAAATACTGTTTCCTAGATTCAATTTCTACATTTCCGTGTTGCTCTCCCTCAGCCACCTGCATCACACGTCCTTGGCCCCGTCTCTAATCCCTGCTCCTGACACCTTGCCATGGTTCCCTGGGGACAGTGAGATGCCATCACACCCAGGCCTTTCAGGCCAGGCCCTGCACAAGTTTTTTCCCCTTTGGTTTAAAAGTCAGAGTTTGTCCTCTCTGCAGCCCTCCTAGATCAGGGGTGATGGGCACAAGGACACTTTGCATCTGTGTTTAGGGCTGTGGCACTGTTCTGCCTTGCTTGCCCAGTAAAATGGGTCCCCTTAGTGCTGTCTAGTGGGGCTCCAAAGCCAGGAAGGAATCCTCTCTGCCTTTTGTTTCGGCACCAGTTCTTTCACCTGCACAATGACAAGGCCAGGCCTCCATCCTGGGAGCACTCCTGAGGTGACAAGGGCACACTCCAAAAGACAGCATGTGGGCCCCTGAGCTAAGGAAATCTGCAAATACACAGATGGTTCCCCAGGGCAGGAGTGCAGCTCTACTTTTCTCCTCCTGCCTCCCATGGCTTTGGTGAGTTGTCCTCACCACCTGAATCCTGAAAACTGGGAAGGGCACTGTGCCTGCAAGGTGCAGTCTGACACTTCATTGCTGACCAAGCAAAAGCCCCTTCATATTGTTCAAGCTACAGAACTGTGGGAATAAATAAAAATGTGTCTGAATCAGTGCAGCCAGGTTCCCAGCAGGGCCTTATGGGCCTTCTGCATTACTGTGGGACAGTTCATGGGAATTGATTGAGTGAGCAACAGCTGGAAGCTTGGCTGGGGGAGAAGGTTAGGTTTCTTCAAAGATTGGGATGCTGCAGTTGAATGCCCAGCTCCAACGCTGCTGCTGATCCCAAATTGGGCAGTGCTATTGACTTTCTCGAGGGGCAAGAGGCCATGCAAAGAGATCCAGAGTGGAGCATTCGTAAACTATTCTGTGTTGAGACCAGCTACCCCTACTGCCCACTCTGCCTTTGTCATCTGCCGCCCTGCAGGTGCTCGGCAGCAGCAGCTCTCCTGTGGGAAAAAAGGTGCTGCCCAGGTGGCCCTGGGCCCCGGGCCTATGGCTGTGCCCCACAGGACATGGGTGCCAGCCATGGTGGGGCACAAGGGGAAGGGCAAAGGCACCAGAAGGCCGAGGAAGCAGAGTCCAGAGACTGTGTGAGGGAAATAACCATTTATTTCATTTTTCTTAAATAAAGGGTTGCAAGAGCCTTGCTAGTGCTGCTGGCGGGGGGGCCTCTCGCAGGTGCAGGGAGAGTCCTAGGGATCAAGGACCCTTCTCTTTGGGGGACGCCGGGGACCAGAAGGTCTGGGCCCGCTGCTCTGGACAGAGGGACCTGCCAACATCACCACCTCCTGCTCTGGCTCCTCCTGGGGCCGGTCTCTCCCTGCAGACATGGCCACAATTGTGGGGTGGCTGTGATCCCTGGGCCTGGCAGCCTCTCTTGTGGCAGCTTCCTCGTCCTCCACGGAGACTGCGGGGCTCCCGGCTGGAGTCCCCATCTGAGAGCTGGAGGAGCTGGAGCTCAGGTTGTTGGGGCGGAAGGAGCTGGAGCTGGAGCTGCTGGAGCTGCTGCTGGCTGCTGGGCTGTCATCCTCATCCGCAGCAGCGTGAGAGCGCAGCACCCTCTGGGCCCGCTCGCTGCAGTGGCTCACTATGATGTCGATGGTGCCCTGGACCAGAGGCACTGTGTGTTCCTCCAGGACTCCCTGCAAACTCTGGATCATCATCTCCTGGTCTGGCCCATGCACCCTGAGTGTGTACAGGATGCAGCTCTCTGCCAGCCACCACTGCTCCCCGTACATGGTCTTTGTCCTTTGCCGTAGCCAAGTCCTCACAGGCTCCAGCAGATTCCTTTGTCGACGGAAAAGTTGTGCCCAGACCTCGGGCAGGACACCGCCCACATCTCGGGCTGGTGTCTCTTGAGGAAAAGAGGGATGGGCCGGCACAGGGCGATGGGCGCTGTTCTCGTCCCGGCCACCGGGAGCTCTCCCTGCCTGGCTGGTGGCCGCTGGCAGCTGCTCAGAGGCTGTGATGATTGTCTCCAGATAGCCACCTGCATCATCAGAAAACCTGACAGTCTCTATTGCTCCTCTGCAGAGTGGGCATGATGGATTTGTCTGTGCCCACCGCAGGATGCAGCCCCGGCAGAAATGGTGGCCACAAGGCAGAGCAGAAGCCACGTCATGCCAGGTGTCCTGGCAGATGGCACAGTTGCCACCTATCTCTGTGGCCATATTTGACCTCTGCAGCACATGGGGAGAGCTGAGGCTCAGGAGCTGCTCTCATTCACTGGTGTCACACACTGCAGGAGAGGGGAGAAAGAAATGGCCAGGCCGCTGGAGAAGGACACCCTCCCAGCCCCCTGAGCCCCATGGCCACCGCGGGGGGATGTTTTCCTGCACAGCTCACCCTCAGTGCTGCAAGCACCCACAGTGCCTGGCTGCCCCAAGCAGGCAGGGCTGGGGAAACACTGCTGGTTGCTCTGGGACTGGCACTGGGACGTGCCAAGAACAGGCACCACTCAGCACCAGAGAATCTGGCTCAATCCTCCACACCTTGCAGTCACGCTCAGTAGGAGATCAGGCCAGAACCAGACTGGTGCCGGCTCTGCCTGTGTCTGAAGACAAGCAGGGAGGGACAAGATGTCACAATCCAGTGCCTCTGACTGATGTCATCCTTCATCAGCGGGTGATGTCACAGTGTCCCTGCCAGCGCACATTGTCAGAAGAAAGAAGAAAATATTTTTTCTTGTTTTCAACTTCTGCATTCCATGTTGCTCTCCCTCAGCCACCTGCGTCATGTGTCCATAGCCCTGTGTCTCATCCCTGCTCCCAACACCTTGCCAAGGTTTTCTCTGAGGAGCAGAGTGGTGGGACCAGTCAGCATGGACCACCTGTGGCTGGATGATGCCTCCTCCTGTCACTGCCTTTCCCTGGGCAGTGCTGGGGTTTGGAGAACCTGGGTGCTGGTGGCCAGCTCTGGGTGAGAATCTCCCATCCCTGTGGGTTGTGTCCCTGCTTCAGGGAGAAGCAGAAAGGAATTTTTTGCTCCAGCCCCATCCACTCCCATGGGCACTTGCTCACAGTGCCAGGTCCCTCTCCACTTCCCAAGTCTCTGTGTTTCTGGAAGCCAGTGCCTTTGTGCTCCTCCCCACAGCCTCGGGAAGGAGCTGGAGTTGCTGTCCCTCCAGAGTGGGGTACAAGGGCCAGAGGAACCCTGTGACAACTCAAGAGAGCCCAGGACCCATCACCACGTGGGCCATGCTGTGTCACCATCCCGTCTTGCCTCTGGCTATTGTCATCACTGAGCCTAAAGTGTTCTTTTTCCCTTTGGAATTAACTTCCGTTAGTTTGAGGGTTGGCTGAGGTGAGCCAAGGGCACTGTGTGCAACCAAAACATGGCTCTGCCCTTTAAGATCTCCTTGGGTGACAGTCCCCCAACTCTATGCAGTGGGCTTCTCATCAGCCTGCCTCGGAGAGGCCATCACATCCTGGCCAGGCCCTGCACAAGTTTTTTCCCCTTTGGTTTAAAAGTCAGAGTTTGTCCTCTCTGCAGCCCTCCTAGATCAGGGGTGATGGGCACAAGGACACTTTGCATCTGTGTTTAGGCCTGTGGCACTGTTCTGCCTTGCTTGCCCAGTAAAATGGGTCCCCTTAGTGCTGTCTAGTGGGGCTCCAAAGCCAGGAAGGAATCCTCTCTGCCTTTTGTTTCGGCACCAGTTCTTTCACCTGCACAATGACAAGGCCAGGCCTCCATCCTGGGAGCACTCCTGAGGTGACAAGGGCACACTCCAAAAGACAGCATGTGGGCCCCTGAGCTAAGGAAATCTGCAAATACACAGATGGTTCCCCAGGGCAGGAGTGCAGCTCTACTTTTCTCCTCCTGCCTCCCATGGCTTTGGTGAGTTGTCCTCACCACCTGAATCCTGAAGAATCTGTCAGGAAAATTAATCCATGATGCCAGAGGTTTATGTCCAAAAAGGAGACAGAGCAGACCTGTAGCTTTATTCGAATAAAGGGAGAGGCCATGGTCATTTCCCCTGGGGTCTCTCAAATTGTTGGGGGATGCAGCCTCCTTTTTATGCTAAGCTCCCAGCTGCATCTCCCTCTTCCTTTTCCCTACTGGCCGAGGTACTCAGAAGGTACAGATTTCCCAAATCGCCTGCGCTATGCTCCCCTCTAATATGCACCCTCTTTTTATTATATAAAAGAAAGAAAAAGCTTACTCATTGTTCTATTAAGTCTTTGTTCTTTTTCTCTAGGTTCAGGTATTTAACATGGCCTTGGCTGAGCAACAGTCCATGTTGATTAGTAACATTTTCTAGAACTAAGAGTTTGTTCTGTTACTTTCTTGTCTGTAAGTTCCTGGCCCTATCTACAAGCAGATTCACACAGTCGGTAAAGACACATTTATCTTATTCCCTTCAATTAAAAGGAAAGCCCCTCCTGCAGCCAATTCTTGTCAATGTAGACTCACAAAGTAGATCCTGCAATGGAAAGAGACTCCTTAGAGTTGGTGTGGAGAGGTGAAAGGGGAAGGTTTGTCCTTTGGTCACTTGAAGTCTTGTTGGGGAGCTGCTTGTGCTCTGGGGGATGGACAAAAATGATGTGTATCCAAGCCTTGCAGGAACATTTCTGAGCTTCTGACACACCACAGAGACTTAGTGGTTGTTATGTCGGGGGAGGAATTTCCATCTGGGAACCTTCTGAAATTCCTCTTTTTTTTTTTCCTGCAGAACTATTGCCATAATCTTTTGTTTCCAGAGAATCTTTTCCTTCTTTTTGGGGAACTTGCCTCTGCTGCCCTCCCAAATCAGGCCATTTGCCTGGGTTCCTTCCCAAAGTGAGGAACAGCCTGAGGCCTCTTGTCCTGGGTTGCAGTGTATTCTATTACCATCCCCATCAGCCGTTGAAATCAGGTGGGGCAGTGTTTCCTTGCCTCCTCCCCCCAGACTATCTTGCTGTTAATGGCCCATCATTGTCCTGCCGCATGACTCATAGATAACTCCCTCTGGACTATCTTCTGTTAATGAGCCCAATCAACACCTGGCCTCATGACTCATTACCCCATTGTGAGATGCTCCACCCAGAGGGAGGAACCAAGCATCCCAGCGTGGATATAAACTGAGGCTGAACACCAGAGAGGAGGCCTTTCCACAGGATTTCCAGAGGACAGGAGCTACACAGCCACCACTGGACCTTCTGAGGAAGAGCAGACCCTCTTTTCTACAGGATCACCGCTTCAGAGGACTGCAGCCACCATTCTAGCAGACTGCTACCACCACCCTGCCTAACAGGGACTCAGGTTGTATCTTGACTCTGTCAGTTTGAACCAGTGTTTTCTTTTGGGTTTTTTTTCTTTCCTTTTCTTTAACTTCCCCATTAAATTGTTATTCTGACTTGGTGCCTCCCACTGGTTTGTTTTCAAACTAGTACACCTCTGCTCTCCAAGTGCGACTTAAGGAAGCACAGGGTTTGCTGTTGTGGGAGAGAAGCTCCTCTTTCCTGCCTGCTTTCCCTTTGGGACAGGCTGGGGTGCGTTCAGTTGATAAAGGGAGGTTTAAACTCTGAAGGAGCTGCATTTCAGACCACTCCATCCTCAAGCTCTTCTGTGGGTGTCCTTGGACAAAAGGCCTCTTGGTGCGTGAGCTCCCAGGGGGCAGGTTAAGGAAGGAGGTTGGTATTTCAGGACTGGCGCTGCTGAAAGCAGTTGGTTTGCGGAGGAGCCCGGAGCTGGGAGTGGAAGCTGCAAAGTGGGAAGCTGCAAAGTGGGAATTTCATTGGCAGAGATGGCAATCAGGAGTGTTTTCCAAGAAACGGGCTGGCAGAGAGGCAGGTCTTGTGCTGAACTGGCTGTGTGTTTGTTTGGATGGTGGAGAGGGTCAGAGACACAGACACAGACACCAGCTGAAGGAACACTGTCATTTACTCTAATGCAGAAGTGCAAGGAAACAATCAGGAAAGGACAAGCTAAGCAATGCAGCTCATCATTGTAACAAAGCTTGCCTCTAGTGATTAAGAGGGATACATCACCAGATACCCTAATCCTTTTCCCTTCATCCAGATCCACACATCGGCTGGGGGAAGCTGTCCCAGCAAAGCCCTGCAGAGCCACGGCGGGGAACGGGGACATCCTGCGGTGCCTCCACCTTTGCCGGCCACGAGGCTTCCAAGGGCGCTGTGAGAGTAGCCCGGCTTGGACAGTGCTGCAGGAGCATCTGACAGAACTTCTAGGGCAGGGACACCTGATTTCATTCTCCTCTTGGTTTTCTCCCCAAGCCCAGCCAGGCCTCAAGGAGGAGCCGAGGCCAGATGTGGCCTTGTCCGGTTTCTTGATGCCAAAAGGTAAAGACACGTTCCACCAATGAAGGGATGCACAGATCCCATTGATGGTAATGCCTGGTTAAGGAGCAGACCCATAGAACATTTGGTCGGAAGGGCCATCTAGAGGCAACTTTGGCTCAGGGCCTGTTGTTGAGGCCTCAGTCCTTCAGTGTTTTGTGGTGCAAGTGAATGCCCTGGAGGGCTGGAAACGACCAAGTCCCTCTTTAGCACGTTGCAGACAGGGAACGGGATTAGCCCTGCCAGGCCGGGCTGGGGCCAAGAGCAGAAGGCCGGCACGCTGCCTTTGCCCACAGGCAGCCGTGCAGAGCAAGGAGGCCGCTCCTGCCCAGGGGCTGAGGTGCCCGAAGCTGCCTCCCTGCTGCGCAGCTCTGCGGGGCCCGTGCTGCGCAGCGTCCTGGGCAGCCAGGGCAGCCCGGCTGCCTTGGAGTGCGAGGAGCGTCCCAGAGAAGCTGCGGCCCTTTGCTTTGGAACTATTTCTCCCAGTCCTGTCATTCATCCAGAGCATCCGACGTGTTTTCCTTTCTTCTCACAAATCCTAGACAGCTTTTTGAGAGAAGTGACTGATGTAGCTTCTGCTGCTGCTGGTGCTTTAGTCTACAGGTCAGGGCAGGTGATATTAACCAAGGATGGAGTCCAAAGGTAACGTTCCAATTTCGCCAAGTCAATAAAACCATTTACAATGGGGGTACTGATGCTGAGCAGCTTTCTTAGTTTTTGGAAAGTTGCAATCTTAAAAAACCCAACAGGTTTTCCTACTTGAGGATACCAGCAGTAGTAAGATGCCAATTCTTTGCAGCTCTTTTCTGTATCTTTGGTGCTTTTAAGAGTTCCTCAGTCCCCAGCAGGAAAGAAAGCACGTGTGATAATGTAAGTGATTTGAGAGCTCTGTGTTGTGCCTTGCCACATCAGCGTTCGTGACAAGCTGGACACCCCACTCGTAGGTCTGTCGAGTTGAATTCCCCCTAATTGTGTGCAAACAGCAGCCCAGAGATGCCGAGAAGAGCAAGGACGGTGGGTGGGTGTGCACGGACACAGCCATGGGCTGATTGCTGTGTGGGCAGAAGGCTTTGGACAGCAGTACATCTTCACTCTCCCAAGTTGGAAGAGTATTTCAAATCTATATGAAGTGACAATTCTTCTCCTCTATGTAATTTATCCTATATAGTACAATATAGGACATATTTTAATAGATCTAGTATAATAAATAGAGTATATCAAAGATATACTTGATCTTTTCCTAAGCCATTGCCTGTGGGGCTTATAGACCATCTCCTAGCAGTACAATATTTTTGCCTTCTGGTCCTACTTATTATGGCATCAACTCCCCTGGGAGTTCCTTCAGGGATCTCACTCCAAGGGCTTCCATCATTTCAGCACTTGTGAGAACTTGCTGCTTCCCAGTTCTCCTGCATCCTTCTGGATTTTGGAGCATGTCAGCACTTGGGTCAATGGCCCTTCCCTCATCCCTGCCCTGCAGCAGTTACAGTCACTGTTCCCTCGCCCTTGCTCCAGACCCTTTGCCAAAGTGCTGCCAAAGGCAGCGCAGCTGGCTCGGGATCCCTGGGTGCTGCTGCTCTCCAGGATGACCTTCAGAGGGGCACTGGGAGCGCTCCCTAAAGAGCTCCCGGTGGGACGGGGGTGGATTTCTCCTCGCCGGGTGGCTCCTGGCTGCAGTTCTACGCTCAGGGGAGTCCCGTTTTCTCAGCAGGCCTCTGCAGCGAGCCTGTAGCCAACGTGTGGCTCTGCTGCCATCCCAAATGTGCCGTTCCCTTGCCCAGCCTGGCTGCAGCTGGGGAATCTGCTGGGCATGGCTGGGGATTTTCATGGCCAAAATCCTCCAGCATCATCCCATTTACATCTGCGCCTTCCTTTGGAGAGCACAAATCACAGAACACTCATCTCAGTTGACAAATGTCATTTATTACAAATTGCTACACCCGCGCTGACAATATATAACTATACAGATCTAACTTTAAGTTAAAAAAAGTTATTTATTAGATTTCTACAACAATGGAATGTAAAAATATACAAATACCAACTTCCATTAACAAAAATTAATTTATTGCCAACCTATACAACAACTCACTATACACAAAGATAAAATGAAGGTTAACAACTTAATTTATTGCATACTACTACAACCGTACAGCCCATATATCAGTACAAAAATATCAATATCCCTCTCTAAATAGCCCTATGCCAATAACTCAATAAACAGCATTCTACAACTATACAACTTCACACATATTTAAATAGAAATAAAGACATTTATAACCACCACAATATACAGATATAAATACAGATTAAATATTACATATTACATACTATATATATAAATAGATACATACAACAAACCTATCTATAGGCAACCATACCAATCTACATATCCATACAACTAAATCAATACAAATATATAGCTGTACATCTCAACACATATGTAAATATAGTTATACCTAGAAATAGATCAATATACATATAAAAATATAAAAATAGACATATATACCTAACCAAATACCACTATACCTATTTAAGTAGCCATATGCCTATAACTACATCAATAAAAACAGATACCTAGGAAACAGTATACATAGGAAACAGAACTTAACACAGATATAACAACATACATATATACTTAGATAGATATAGACACATATATACAATTACATATATGTATATATATACATAGCATACATCCATAAATCTAACAACATACATATACAAATATACCTATACAAATAGCAACCTACATATAAATATCCATGTAATGATCACTATCTTATGAGCAAGTCCATAGATCTTTAAACAGAAATACAAGAAGAAGGATTCCCACCGCCCCATCTTCAAAGCCTCTCCCTCTGTCGCTTCCTCCCGTGCAGAGCAGCTCTCCTGGACGGGGACAGCAGATGGGACACCTGGCAAGCAAAGGGAACACTGAGTCAGGATCAGAACATTTCCCTTGGCAGCACCTGCACTTCCATCAGGGAAGAGAAATCTCAGAGCCTCCCCAGGAGGCTTAGAAAGAAAAAGCAGGCCCAGCGGGCCAGGCTGTGGCGAGCGCAGCCCCGGCGGGACCGTCCCGCAGCCCCGGCAGCGCGGCACAGCCGGCACCGCTCCCGGGCCCTGCCGCCACAGCTGCCTTGCCCAAGGACCGCCCCTGTGCCGCCCGGGGCAGCCGCGCTCAGCGGCCCCAGCACGGGCAGGGCCCGCTCCTGCCCAGCCGGCCAGTGCCCGCGGCCAAAGCCCACGCCAGCCTCACGCCCACCCTGCCTCAGCGGCCCTGGGGCCTCACCCAGCGTCTCGGGCGGCAGCAGCAGGTCCCCGTTCACTGCTCTTGCTGGCGGCCTTCAGCTTCTCCCTGCTGGTTCTCGTCACTCTCCAGCTCTTCTCAAGGTCTTCAGGGCAGCTGGGGCAAAAGTGGAGGCTCTGGAATTGGTTCCAAGGGCTGGCAGAGCCGCAGGCCCAGACCCCTCTGTGCTCCCTGCTGGCCCCCTCCAGCCCCTCAGCTCAGCCATGCCCTCGGCAAACCCCCAGTCCTGCCAGTTCCTGCAGACTCTCAAAGTCCTCTCACGCCCCCTCACTCCCTTCAGACCCATCGAGTCCCCTTAAGACCTGCCACCCCCCTCAGCCTGTGCCTCTTCCCTCGCAGGACTTCTACCCCTCAGTCCAACCATTCATTCCCCAATTTTCCCAGTTCCCTCAGCCCCACTGTTCCCCTCAGCTCCCTCTAGAGCCCTCAGTTCCTGCCACTCCGCTCAGTCCTCCCAGTTCCCTCTGTCCTAACGCCCCCCTTAGCCTGTGCCACTTCCCTCTCCCCTCAGTCCCCACCATCCCCAGCAGCTCCTCCACACCTCTCTGCTCCACCATTCCCTTCAGCTCTCCCAGTCCCTTCAATCCCCACCATTCCCCTCCGCTCCCCCACCATCCCCTCAGCCCCACCAGCACCTCAAAGTCACCGTCCCTTCAGTGTCACCTCTCCCCAGCCCCCTCTGGCTCACCGTCCTCCAGCAGCTCCTCAGGGCACAGTGCCTGCGGCCACCGGCAGCTCCCACCGCTCCAGGGACACCGGGGCTGCAGCTGCTGCTCCGCCCGGCCCGGCCGCCAGCTCGGAGCCAGCACAGGAAGAGGGGACAGAGGGGCACAGGGGCAAAAGCAAGAGGTGAGAGACGAAGCAGAGCAGGAAAGAGGTTAAAAAGCTGCCTATACCTATACAGATATCAATCTATGTACCTAATGCTCCATACACCTATAACTATATAAATATATAACTGTGCACATATAACTATTTATAAACATAACTACATCTATATAAATGTAACTGTACACATTTAAAAATGTAACTACGCAGATCTAGAAATACAACTATGCATACATAAATAAAACAATATACATAAATATAGATAGAAACTTACCTCTATACAGATCTTTAAATTCATCTATATAGACATATATATACAACTGTATAAATCTAGAAATATAACTACAGAGATAGATAAATATAACTATACACATCTATCAATATCACTATAGACAGAGGGATTGCACCTGCCCGATCTTCTCGCAGGCTCTCCCTCTGTCTCTTCCTCCCACTCAGGACAGCCCTCCTGGAGAGGTCAATCAGATGGAATCTGGGAAGCAAAGGGAACACTGAGTCAATATTGGCCCTTGTGCACACTTCCCTTGGGCAGCAATGGTCCTTCTTCTGAGGGACTGTTAAAGATGGCCTCAAAGGCAGACTCTCACTTGGGAGTTTGAAGGTTGCTTTTTAAAGAACAGGGAGCATTCCAAGTTTTCAAAATCTCCAAAGCTTTGAAGTATCCCGATAGAGTCTCAGCACCCGCAGTGCAAATGGCACCAACGAGAGAGAGCTTGAAGCACAGACAGGCCCAGCTCCCACACAGAAGCCCAGCCTTGCTCTTTCTCTGTGCTGACAGAGACACCTCAGTCCTCACTGAAACGGCTGAAGCTGAAGGGTGCTGTGAGCTGACTTATGAACCACATTGGGACACCCAGGTTGGTGACACAGCTCCCACAGGTTGGGTTTATTCACTGCTCTCTGGCCACAGCACAGCACTCGGTGTCAGTGTCTCTGGAGAAGCGTGGAGGGCAGGGCTCGGGGAGGCTGTGCCAGGGCAGGATTTGACCTAAAGGCACCAGGGAGCACCAACCCTGCAGACAAGAACTCAACTCTTCTCATCTCCCTTCCTGCCAGAGGCAGGCTCAGAGCAGCCGCCTCAGAGCTCTCTAAAGCAGTGTGGGCTCTCTCCTTACCAGGCTCCTCGGGCTCTGGGGAACTGTTCCCGCTGCTCTCGGTGCACGGTGAAGCTCCCTCTGCTGCAGCCCTGTTCCCAGCCTCCCCTCCTGAAGACTCAGGGGCAACATTAATATTCCCCTTGAAAGAAAACCAGAAAGAAAGAAACCCAAATATCACTCACTGTTTTCTTGGAATGACTTCAGGGGTACAAAACTTCAGAGCCTGCCACATTTTCTTCTCTTGAAGAAGAAAGTGCTTTTGAAAACTGCTGTGTGAGAGTTTACAGAAGACAGAAGTTCATCACACTTGGCAATGAGATATTGGGGATCCCAAAAAATCCCACTCGCCACCTTGACTCTGCCCTTCCTGGCTAATAAATCTGCAGCAGGCAGTGGGTCTGCATATTAAACAAAACAGAAATTCTTTGGCAAAGTTGTACATCAATACGCAAAAAGGCCAGTGCCAACACAGGAACTGAAAAGTCCAGACACGTCTGGGAAGAGGCAAGAGTTAAGAGCAAGGGGATTCCTAAGTCAAAGAGGGAATCTGTCAAACACAAGGACTCATGGTCCCTGACTGAATTGCTCTTCCACACAGAAGAAACCCCTGGGCTTCAAGGGGTCCTTAACCCTTTCATGTCCAGCATCATCATTGTCCTGCTCACCAATCACACAAGTCACGGGGCCTCAAAACCAACACTTCTGCCCCTTAAAAGCTCCACTGCTCACACACTTTCATCCCTTGTTCCTAACAAAGAAGTCTGGGCCCCAAAGGCCTTCAACAGTGCAGAAGATTAATAGCCAGAGATCTGCCAGGATGAACCACGCTTCTCATAGAGATATGATGGAACTCCATTTATTCTATTGTCAGACCCATAGTTATACCCTAATTCTCCAAGCACGCATAAGCAAGCTCCATACTATTGGATTACAGCTACTGTTCACGCGGCCTTTAATAGCAAGCGATTGGTTACAGATTAATATGCACACGACTAACTAACATAAGTCTTTCTCTTTCTATGGTCAGCATCCCCCTCCGCAACATCCTGTCGGGTTGCCACATCAGCATTGCTCCTCTCTTTTTTCTCTAGTCAAGGACAGTTCACTAATTGCTTGGATTGTGCATGTACATTCACTCAGCAATTTCTCTACAAAGATTGACTTCTCAAACAGAGTCCAAAAGCTGCCAAAGCTTCCACTTCATCACCACAAAGGCCCCTGCACCAGGGATTCTTCCCAGCAAAAGAAGCACCCAAACCTGGCCAACACAGGCTCAAACCTCTCATCCTCACTAAGGGGGGAGACTTTCCATTCCCTCTTCTTTTGGAATCTTGCTTGACCAAGCAAATCTTTCCTTGTCCATTCAAAGCTTAATCCAAGAAGCCTTTGCTTCTCAGCCATGCAACAACATTCACAGCTCTCAGCCCAGCCCCTTTCATTCCCACCCAATGGAGTTACCTGAGCCAAGGGAGACCTTTCAGGCAGGGATGGTGACAGCATCTCCTCCAGTGTCTCAAGAACACGGTCCAGATCCAGGGCTGGCAATTCCTCTTCCCCAGGACTATTCCAAGCTGGAGGCCGTCCATGCTGCCCAACCAGCACTGCCAGGTGGAGCACTGGGGGCTGAACTGTCCGGTGTGGCTGCAGGAATCCAAACACATTGGTCAGACTCCAGAATGTGGCTTTGTGACACAGAGCTCTATTGCTTCCTTGCAGCAAACATCACAGGAAGCACACAGCAAACTCAATTCCAGAAATGTATTCCAACTTCCCAGGGGATTGGAAGGGTGATTTCTTCCTCTCAAACAGCGTTTCTTCTAATTGATGGGTATGTATATTAAAGGATGGATTGTAAAACTGATCTACACACAAAGACTTTGTAATCTCAGCCTTTTCTATCTCCCCAGCAGCTTTTGCATTTGGCTGCTTCTGAGTTTCTCATCCCAACAGACCACAGAAAGTGGATGCACCCAGGAAGAGCCCAGATCTGCAGACACACATGCTAAAATTCAGCTGTGATTGTATCGTAAAAAGCAACCTTGTGCGTGAGGCCGTATTCTGCAGCTGCAGCAGTTCTGGGGACACACAGAGCTCACTGAAATCTAATAGCCTTCTTTGCAGGAGAGACAATCTGCAAACTCTGCAATATCCTGTCAGCATCCTAGTTGGGCTTCATTCCAAGGAAGATGGGGGTGCACCTGACACTGACCGCTTGTGGACCAATGTTTTTTGCCTTTCCCTTTCATCCCTACAGAGAGGCTGTCTGGAAAATGGCCAGAACACCCTCCAAATCTGGAGGAAGGACAGCAAAAGCAGACAGAGATTGGTTTTGTTATCAAGGTCCTGCTTCCCAGTTCACTTGACAATTCCTGTCTGATTCACACTCGAGATGTACACATGACAGAGCATTACAGGAAAATACTTCAAGTGGTCACTTTTCATGATCTTCCTGAAAAGCAACAGTAGAAACTCTCTCCCTACCTGATGGGCTGTAGGCTGGGTGTGCTGCTCTGAAGATGTGCAGCTGCTGCTCTCTGGAAGGGCCACAAAAAGGCTTTGATGGTCTACAGGAACCAGCGGAATGATGAGCTCAGGCTGGCATAGAAATCTGTGTGTGTCCTCTGATGAATCCTCAAGAAGTCTGGAGGTGGCAAACACTTTCCTGGGAGTTGCTGGGAAAGCCTCACACTCTTGAGAACCTGGACTTGTGCTGGAAGGGTCTAGAGGCAGCTCTGAATCCTCAGGTCAGGCAGCACCAAGGTTCTGGCTCAAGGGAGCTGTGGAGCAGAGAGGAAAGAAGAAAGGAAGCAAAGGGAAGGCTGGGTCACTATTGGTCTTTGGGTGCGTTTCCCTTAGCAGCAACTGCACTTCTGTCAGGCAAGAGAAAAGCTCAAATCCTCACAAGCAGGGTGAGAAAGAAGAAATCCCCACATGTACTGGGGCTTTACAACAACCAATTCCTTGTCTACTTAGCTTTCCCCTACTCATTCAACCGTCTGGAAAAGTGTCCCATTGCAATTCCTTGGCAGGAGGCAACTGCCACAAACCCAACTGCTTGGTCTTCTCCCTCTGCACCAAAGGGACAGGAGGCTCCCTCCAGCTGGGCCAGACAAAGACCGAGCCCTCGGCACTCCGATGCACCCACGGAGAGCTCCCCAGGCATCCCCAGGCCCGGGCAAGGAGCAGCGCCAGCCACAGCTCAGGGCTGGGCCAGCTGCAGGCCCAGCGGGCCAGGCTGTGGCGAGCGCAGCCCCGGCGGGACCGTCCCGCAGCCCCGGCAGCGCGGCACAGCCGGCACCGCTCCCGGGCCCTGCCGCCACAGCTGCCTTGCCCAAGGACCGCCCCTGTGCAGCCCGGGGCAGCCGCGCTCAGCGGCCCCAGCACGGGCAGGGCCCGCGGCCAAAGCCCACGCCACCGTTTGTGCCTGCAGCTCCCACCCTGTTTTTTGCTTCACCACCGGTGGTTCCTGCCTGCTCTCTTTCTCTTTCCCACGCTCAGATGTGGGCAGCCGAGACCGGGGGCTGAAAGTGTTGCTCAGCTGGGCCTGGCCACCAGCCCAGCCCCCAGCACGGCCACAGGGCACAGAGGTGGCACAGCAGACAAGGCAATGGGGACAGAGGCAGCAGAGTGGGGACAGAGGTGACAAAGCAGCAGATGCCTGGACAGCTACCAAGAGACGTACCTAATTATCCATTGACACAGAGCATGTGAAAGAGCGGCCTCTAGAATGAAAACCTTAGCTTGATAGGTGTCACTATAAACATCTAGAAGCAGAACTAGAGGGAGAGGGGTTCCAGCTACCCCATCTTCACAGCTTCTCCCTCGGCCCCTTCATCTCGCCCAGAGCTGTCCTCCTGCAGAGGTTCAGCACGTGGGCATGGAGGAAGCCAAGGGCTGCAGAGCCCCTGCACAGCTGCCATGGAGCTCCTGCCAAGCCCTGCCCAGCAGCAGCCCCTGCCAGCCCTTGCCGGTGCCTTGGGCTGACTCAGGGCAGTGTGGAAAGGAGGGTGGGCAGCAGATCCTGGCATATCCGTACCTGGGCTTCTTGGGCTGCCGGAGCTTCCTGCGTTTCTCTAGTCTTCTTTGGTGTGTCCTCCTCCTTTTCCTTTCTGGCTGGTATTCCCTGTCTTCTGGCCAGGCCTCTGCTCGCTGTCTTTTCCTTCTCTTTTTCTCTTCCTGGGGCTAGCAGCCTACAAGCCTTTAGCCACAAAGTTGGATTAGAGAGGCAAAGGCGGGAGGCATGAGCTCAGTCCCTTCTTGTTGGAACCTATGTGGGCTCCTTTTACCTTCCTGACACAGAAAGGCTCGTCAGGGCTTCGGCCTTGGCCAGCGACTCTGGGGAGCTCTGGTGGGTGTTTGGAGACAAAGCTGGAGGTGCCTGAAGCAGAAATTCTGGAGGTGGGGGGGGGATGGAGGGATGGGGGGGATAAGGAGGGAGGGAGGGGAGAGTGGGAAAGGGAGGGAGGGAGGGAGGGAGGGAGGGAGGGAGGGAGGGAGGGAGGGAGGGAGGGAGGGAGGGAGGGAGGGAGGGAGGGAGGGAGGGAGGGGGGGAAGGGTGGAAGGGAGGAAGGGAGGCCAGAGGCTGCAGAGTTGTGCTGTCAGGAGGAGGCACAGCAGCTCCTTGGCCCCATGACAAACTGCCTGCCTCCCTGGAACACATTGTGCCAGGCTTTGTGCAGCTGCCATACCTCTGCTCTTTGGACCTCCAGCACTGTGGTCTCTTCTCCATCTCCTTGCCGGGTCTCAGGCAGAGAGGGGGATGCATCCGGATTGCTTTCTGCCTGGGGCTTGTCGTCTTCTCTTCCTGCAGGGCCACTTTGCTCTTCCCTGTGCATCTCTAGAAAGCAAAAGCACGTGCAGCAAAGTGACAACTTGGAAGACAAGAACAAAGAAACCAAAACCCACAGGCAAGCCCTACACTGCTTGGCCTCTTGATGCTGAGATTTCTGGGCCCCCGAGTCCCAGGCTGGGACAAGGCTCTGTTCCTGCTCCTACCTGTGCACAGCTCTGTGGGTTTCTGGTGACTCGTTGGGGCCAGCCACCTGTTCCCCAAAGATGTCACCTGAGTTCTCCAGCGTGAAGTCCACCAGAGCATTCACCTGCACACAGGAAAGCCTTGCTCTCAGCCCAGAGGCCCAAGAGAGTGCCAAGCAGCCCCTGCCATCACGTCTGAGCCTTGCCTCTGCACAGAAGGAAGGCGCTGGCTGAGGGGCAGCTCTTGCAGGCAGCTCCCGCAGCAGCCTTGGCTGGACACAGGGGGCCGCCAGGCACAGGCACCTCTGGGCAGCCAAGTTGCCTTTGGCCAGCAAGGCTGCAGCCGGCTGCTGAAGCCAGCCGTACCTGCTTCTTCTCGGCCAGCATGGCCTCGAGCTCCAGCTGCTCCTCCTGCAGTGGGCTCAGCAGCTTTGGCCCCAGGCAGACGGCCAGGCTGCTGCAGGTCATTCTGCTGCTGGACATGTGCTGGCCGATGAGTCGCAGCAGTGCCAGCAGCTGCCTGAGGAGGAGCAGGTTTGCTGTGGGCAACTTCTTGGCCACCCTGAGGGAACAGGAAGGCAGCGTCCATCAGCAGGCCCACGTTGCCCACGGCCGCCCCCAGAGCTGGCCCCAGGCAGGGGGCAGCCAGCGGCTGCTGCGCAGCTCCGCAGGCGCTCTCGGACAGCGCTCAGGGCTCCAGCGCTCCCGCGGGAAGGATGCAGGGCGTTGCTGCCCAGCTCCTGATTTCCCCCGAGCCCACGCAAGGGAATGCTCCCCGTGCATTGCCCCAAAATCAGACTGCCAGCCAGCAAGAGCGAGCTGTCCGAAAACACAGCCCCTTCTGGAAAGCATCCCCTTTCAGGAGAGTGCCAGGCTTCCAGCAGTGCCTGCTGCAGAGCTGGAAGCTGCTGCCCATGCTTACTCTTTGAGCTGACAGATCTTGTCAGCTGGCCATCTGCATCACAACTGTCCAGTCCTCATAGAGGTCAGTGACGAGGAGCTTGCTGGGGATGCTTTGCAGGAAGTCCTACAATGCCAAGGGCTGCCGGTGAGCCTTGGAGCACAGTGGCCCAAGCAGGAGCCTTTGCAGCTGCAGTTCAGGAGGGCTCACCTTGAGGACCATGGCCAGCAGCAGCACCGGCTGGCTTGCCATGTCGATGTGCAGGCCGTGGTCCAGGGCCTGCCGCAGCTCCTGTCGGGCTTTGGCACTCTCTGCTTTCCGGAAGATGCCTTCTGTTGTGGGCCCTTCCTGGTGCAGGACAGCCAGCAGCTCCTGCAGGAGAGGCGGGAGGGCAGGGGCTTGTGTGAGGAGCTGCCCTGTTCCCAGAGCTCTGCCCCAGCCTGGGCTCGCTGCCTCCTGCTGCAAAGGGGCTGGGAGCAGAAGCCTGAGGCACAGCCATGGCTGGGGGACATGCGTGGAGACACTGGCTGCGCAGCATCCAGAGGGAGGGACGGGCAGCCCTGTGCGGCTGCCTCACCTGGATGGGCCGGGGCAGCGTGCCGTCCTCCGCGCAGACGGCTGCCAGGGGCTGCCCGAAGAGCGCCCTGCTGCAGCCAGAGCCCTCCTGCCCTGGTGCCCGGGCAGCCCCGGCTGAGCCCCGCCGCAGAGCAAAGGGCCAGGGCAGCCACCTCCTCCTCCTCCTGCCGCTGCTGCCAGTCCCTGCTGCTGCAGAGGAAAGAAGAGCAAAAGGCCATCAGTGGAGACCACCAGGCCAGCACTGCCACAGCCTGCCCTGCCCTGCCTTCAGCACCATGTGGAGCCATGCAGAACCCCAAGCAGTGAGCAGGCAGCTGCAAGTGTGGCTGCACCTTGGAGGCTCCTGAGAGCTGGTGTGTCACTGGGAGAAGCTGCCCCGGGCCTGACCCTGCCCTTCTCCAAGCTGTGGGCAGCACTGCAGGCTCTCTGTCCATGCACAACCACCTCCAGTGGTCACGGTCCAGCGGGTGCCCTTGCCCGTGTCCAGAGGATGCCCTCCCTCAGGGTGCCACAGCTGCATGGCCACACTTGGGGCACAAGTGAGGGCAGCTTGGCCAGAAGAAGAGATCATCTTTGCTTCCCAAACTCACCTGGCGAGAGGTCAAGTTCTCGTCCATCGCCAGACGGGGCCACCTCCAGCCCTTGCTGGGGACCAGCCTGCAAGAACCGAGGTGCGCTGGCAGAGCAGCCCCGCTGCACAAAGGGCCACTGGCCAGCAGCCGCCCAGCCCCAGCAGCCTGAGCGTGGCTGAGCTGGGAGCCTCTGCCCTGTTGGCCTCTCTGCCCTGCCCAACATCAGGCTGCCAGTGCCACCACCAGGGATGTGCCGGTGCTGCCGGTGGCTCCCCAATGCCTCTGCTTGCCCCATGGCACCAGGGAGCCTTGATTCCTCCCGCACAAGTTCCCTCCACTGTTCCCACTGCCCTGGCAGCCCAGCACAGCCAGAGGGGGTGGGATGAAAAGCAGCCCTCCTCACCTTTTCCAGGTCTGCAATCAGCCTCTCCAGCCTCGTGGCACTCACTGTCCTGCACTGGGCAAGAGAGAAGGAGGGCAAGAAGGTGAGCAGTGACGCTTCTGCAGCTCAGCTCGGGGAGTAGTGCTCAGGCACAGAGCCCAGAGCAGAGAGACACTCACTGCACGGCAGCAGCTCAACTCCTTCTCCAGGGGTTTGATGGATGGCACACGGCTCACTCAGGCTCCCTGGGTCCTGGGCAGTGGCAAAATAGATGGGCAGAGGGCTGCGTGAGCCCCAAGCCGCCTGTGCTCCTTTGTCAGGCAGCTGTGCCTGACAGCTGCCCACAGCCGCAGGGGCAGCTCTCCCCAGCTGAGGAGCTGCGCTGCCCTGTGCAGCTGCTGTGGGAGCATCCAACCCCCCCAGCAGCAGCAGCAGCAGCAGCAGCAGCCTACCCCTGCAGCGTGCCCACCCACAGCTCCTTCAGTGCCTGGGAGCTGTGGAGAGAGAGCAGAAGCAGCGTCAGGCCCCACTGCCCCCAGCCCCTGGGCAGATGCGTGCCTGCACAGCCCTGCCCCGTGGCCAGGGACACAAGGGCAGGACAAAGGCCCATGGTGTGCGCAGGACAGAGGTGCTGCCCAAGCCCTGGCTCCCCCTGAGCTGCAGAGAAGCACCTGTTGCCCTTCCCTTCTGGCAACCAAAAGCTCACCAGGGGACACAGGCCACTCCCTAACCAGGCACTGCACAGAGGCCAGAGGCCACTGCAAGGCTGGCAAAGCTCTCCTGCTTCCCATGGCTGGGAACCTGTCCTGCCCTTCCAAGGCACATGGCACCATCACTCACCCAAACGTGGCAACGCATGAGCCAGTGGGCCAGATGAGGATGATGGAGGTGGCATCCTCATTGCTGCCTTCCTGCTGCTGCTGCTCTTGCTGTGTCTGCAGCGCTGCCTCCTTGCCGGCGCTCAGCACCCACAGCTGCTGCAGGGCCAGGCAGAGCCGTGGGCGCAAGGTGGTGCCCCGGCTGCAGAGAGCAGAGGCAAGCAGTGAGCGGCAGGCAGCCTCCCTGCTGTCCCCCGGCGCAGAGCCCTGGCGTGTCCCCTCCTTTCCCCCTGCCAACATCAGCACACACACTGCTGCATCCAGCACCAAGGGGCCAGGGCCTGGGCCTTAGGCCAGGCTGGCTGTGGCTGGGCCCAGGGACAGCCATGGGCCAAAGGCAGCTGGGCTTGCAGACTCTTACTGCAGCTTGGTGACCACCAGCTCCTCTTGCAGGAAGAGAAGGCGCCTCTGGCTCCTCTTGGGGCTGCGGCTCAGAGCCACGTCCGCGCTCAGCACGGCCTCGTCCCCACTGAGAACCTTCCTGCAGAGCAGAGGGCGGTGGCCGTGACAAAGGCGGCTCCTTCTGCCGTGGGACCCAGCTGTGCTGGGGCGGGCCCTGGGGCGGCACTTCCTGCCAGGACGGCCAGTGCTGGCTCTGCACTGGGGAGCCCAGAGCTGGACACAGCCGAGGCCAGGCCTCATCTCTCTGCACCTGCTGCCAAGGCTTTGCCTCCTGCAGCCCTGCGTGCAGTCGGCTGCCTTGGACCCTGTCTCAGTTTGGAGAAAAATTCGAGGAGAAAACCACTAACAACACACCAGCAACACAGAGAAGGCCTGTACTAGGTGGTTGATGACATCTTTGGCCCTCTCCCCACGGTGGGCTGAGGCAAAGGTTGTGCCAGAAAAGGTATCCACAGAAACATGAATATATGTCTGGCGGCCAAACTGGGGGAAGTGGGTGACATCTGTTTGCCATACCTCACAACTGCCTAGGCCTCAGGGGTTAACCCCTTGACCGAATGATGGAAGCTGATGTTTCTGGCAGTTGGGGCATGTTGCCACAATGGCTTTTGCCTGGTCTCTAGTGAGGTGGAACATTCGGATGAGAGCTGGAGCATTCTGATGGAACACTGCATGGCTCAGCTGGGCTTGCTGGAATCTGTTAGGCAGATTCGCTAACTCGATGGGCATCGCTAGGGCATCTGCTCTCCTGTTCCCTTCGGCAATAAATCCTGGCAGGTCAGTGTGTGATCTCACACACTATGCATGACATAGAATGGGTGCTTTCGGTGGGAGATCAGTTGAATAAATTTCGAAAGCAAGTTACGAATTTTT